>NW_028261386.1:25803708-26103708 GCF_051295495.1 Thamnophis sirtalis | reverse complement strand
AACATTCTCTTCCCCCCCCCCCATGTGCACAGTTCTACTTGCCTTGCAGAGAGAGAGAGAGAGAGGGAGGGAGGGAGGGAGGGAGGGAGGGAGGGAGAGAGAGAGAGAGAGAGATGTACATACATTGAAATAAATTCCAGTGAAAAGGGTAACAAGAGGTTGGAGGCAATTTGACTACCACCACCACCCCAAAAAATTTACTCCCTAACTTACCTATCCCTGCAGTTCACCTCGTCCTCCTTACTCAAGCCCTATAGCATTTATATCTATGTGTGTTTTGCTTGAGAGGGGTTTTAGGAGATAGGATTAAAGCTCTAAAATGTCATTTGAATTAGACACATACTGTCAATTTTTCTCGCTCTCTGAACACGCAGATGCATGCACCCATGCCATCCATCTGTCCTTCTAGCCATATAATTTTCCTCTTTAAACTGGAGCTAGCAAGTTTTTGCAAAAGGCAGGATTTGAGAATAAAGAAAGAAATGCTGACATACATGTGACAACAAAATCTCCAAATCTGTGGTTTGACTAACCACACAGGACTGTGAACAACATATAAACATGATTTCCATAATTTTTGGAATACTCATGCATGCTGAGAATCATGTTAAACAGTAATGCAGTGTTCCAAATATCTTGCCTGTAATGCGTAATTCCAAGGACACAATATATAGATTTTTTAAAAAAAACATTACAGTACAACCTTGAATGTATTTCAGATATGCATACAATGTAGCATATTCTGTATTCGTCCACATTCATGAATGGCAGCTCATGTGTGCCATATTGGGGGGGGAGGGGTTATTCAGTATCACCTATATGCACACATCGTTACATGCAAGAAGAGGGAAAGGGGGATGGATGGAGGTGGGTGAGGAAGAAGCTGTGCATTATTTGATGAGGGAGAGGGGTGTGAAATTAACGCCATTAAACCAGAAACCATGGGTCACTTGGGATTCCCCAGTACAAATTCAGCCCTTCTCTCTAGGTAAATGTTCAGAATATTTTTTTGGGTGGGAGGGAGTTATATACCAGCTTATCATTATTGCTCCAAAAGGTTGTGGGAATGGTGGAGATGTTCCTGTTTTTTAACCCTCTTCCTTCTCCTTTTCAGTAGGCCACGGAGAGGGAGGGAGGGAGGGAGGAAAGGAAGGAAGGAAGGAAGGAAGGAAGGAAGGAAGGAAGGAAGGAAGGAAGGAAGGAAGGAAGGTTCTTGGGTGACCTTGGGCCAGTCACTCTCTCTCAAACCAATCCACCTCACAGGGTTGCTGTGGGGAAAAGAGAACAACGCCCTGCCTTGAGGTATTTGTAAAAATAACAATCAAGAAATAAATAAAACAGTTCAGTTGATGATTGCAATCAATTGGCAGGTTACTGAATGGGGACACACCTAAGCCTTCGGTTTCCAGGCCAAGCATGAAGGCAGCAGAAATGAGGGTGGGGGAGAAGATTTGAATAGTGGGTTTTAGGGGATGGCTGATAAATCCCTCCAAGAATCCAAAAAATGGTGAGAGGGGGAGGGAGAAAGCTGCTGGCAAGACTTCCAGAATAGTGGGTGAGCTCAGAGCAGGGGCTTGGCCTGGGAAGGGCTTTGGTAAGAGTTCCTCTGCCTCCTCCCTCTTCAGGTGATCCACAGCCTCCTCCCCCCCATCCATCCCCAGCCCCTCAGCCCACCCCATCCCTCTGCTGAAGCTTGCTTGGTCTCCAACTTGAGGCACAGCCCGCAGTGCCTGGCAACCAGCAAAAACGCTGCGTGCCTCCCTGCCATCCTCTCTTCCTCTGAGTGGCGCATCGCATCTTGGATCTTCACTGGAGATGGCCGACCTTGCTTGCCCTCGCGGGGGGTGGCTGCCCCACGGACCATCTTTTGCCTGTCCAAGCCACGGAAGAGTCCAGTCCTACCCAGCGGATTTTCAATTTTATTCTTTTCAAAACAGCTCCGAGGTCAACCTTCTTTCTTACCATTCCTCCCCATCTTCATCCCTCACAGCTTCCACCCCATTCCAGCTTGTCCCTCCAGCCCCAAAGGAAGAGATTGCAGGGGGCGCAGCCCGCCTACCACCCAGAAGACAATCCGGAGAAGAGACAGAGGATGCTCAGCTTTCTGCTCTCGAGTGGTCGGTTTTATTGGGAGGAACGGAGCTGGGGTGCGGGTGGGGGTCAGAAGCGACCTCTTAAGAATGACTTAGAGGAGAGCTCTATCAACGGTTAAGTGGAGTCTCTCCATTCAGAGGTAATTTATCTCTGAGTATCGACTCCTAGATGGGTAAACAGCGCAGGGGAGGGGGCGATTGCCTCTAGTAGGTGGGGGAAATCTGTTGGTGGGTTTTCTGGATTCATCTGACTGATGTCTGCTGGAAGCAGAATTGTAGACCTCTTGGTCTGCCCCAAGAAGATCCGTTTGAATGTTTGGGATCTGAGACTTGACAAGGTTCTCTTAACATTTGGGAAACGTGGGATTCTCTCCACCTGTCTTTTTCTCTCCCTTTGGGTTTGGGAAGGAGAGGTGAGGGTGGGGAGGGACCTTGGCGAGGGATAGGTCATGAAAGAGACGGAGGAGGAAAGGAGTTGTCCCGTTGTGTGCCTCAATATCTTTACGGTGTGCAAGAGAGAGATTTTGAGGAATTTAGCCACAGCCTGCTGGGCTGGGTTTTGGAGGCAATGAGCTGGCTTTTTGGATTTAGTGGGGAAGATGTTTAGTGGGGAAGATTAAAAAAAAACGGGGGGGGGAGGAGACCGAGGCAATCCTTTCCCTCTCTGATAAAGATGGGAGGGGGTAGCTTGAAGGGATGCACGCAATGCAGTCAAGTAATCCCTGAAATCAGGTTCTCTTCCCTCTCTCTCTCTCTCTCTTCTCCTCCACCCCCACCGTGGTCATGCTGTAGTCAAGAACATCTACTTAGAAAGGCTTCGGGTGGGGCAAGAATTGGTTTTTGAGTGGGGGTGAATCTGGTGCTTTCCCTCTCTCCCTCCCTTGCTCTCCCTCCCAACCTCCTTCCCTCCCTCCCCCACCCTCCCCTCCCCCTTCTGTTTTTGCTGCTGCATTTTGCATGAGCTATCTAGGTCATTAGCATTTTAGCGTATGCAAGACTTGACAAAGCTGAGCGCAAGCCAGATGGGCCCCGCTTAGCCCGTGTCCTTCCCCCTGCTTTTTCTTTTTTCTTTTTTTTTCTTTTCTCTTCTTTTTTTTCATCCTTGGGGGAAGGAGGGCGGCTTGGTACCTTATCATTAAAGAGACGAATGCAGCAGCCCCAGCTCCCTCCCTCTCCTTCTTTCTTTCCTTTCCTCCCTTCATCTCTCTCTCTCTCTCCCCTCCCTTCCTCCTTCCCACCCTGGCCTTGGCTGAGCATCTTTGCAGGCAGACCAAACAGCGGCATCTGCCGCAGCAGCAACAGCATCCGCAGCATCAGGACCAGCAGGGATAAAAGAGAGAAACGGAGACGGAGGGAGAGAGAGAGATGGTCTAAGGGGGAGGTAAGGGCACGCCAGCCATCGCCTCGCCCATCCCAAGCTGGATGTTGTTCCCCACCCTCATCCTCCCGCCCCCCCCCACCGCCCCCGTCTTCCCCTCTTCTCGTCCTGGCTGAGTGACTAGGGCACCTGCAGCAGCTCTTGTGGGACGGGGGTGGGGTGGGGGTGGGGGAGGGCGGAGAAACAGGCCCCACCGCCTATTGCAGTGGCGGGAGATCTCCGCGGCGCTGCGAGGAGGCTGATAAGAACAAAGACGCCCTTTCGCAGAGGCAGCTTCCGCGCCTCTCCTTCCCCGCTTTTGTTCCGCGGGTGGGGATCCGAGGATGAAGGCTCCGGCTGACCTGCCCGCCAGCCGCAACTCCCCCTCTTTGATCCCCCACCCCACCCCTCTCTACACGCCCACGCGTTGCCAGGAAGGAATGGGTCCTTCTCGCTTTCTCCCACCACCCACCCTGGTCAGCATCAGGACCAGCGGCTGCTGGCAAAGGCCCCTCTCTGCGTGTTCACAGCGGACCTTGATTTAAATGTCCATACAATTAAGGCACGCGGTGAATGCTAAGAACGAGGCTGGAAAAACTTCGGGCCGGCCGGGAAAAGGGGGGGGATTCCGGGGGGGGGAGGTTTGGGGGTTGGTGGAGAACTGCAGGGAAGGATGGATAGGAACTGGAGTGTGGTGTGTGGATGATGCACAATGGGCGCGATTTGGCCAAAGGTTGGGACCTGGATTTCAATACCCCCAGCCTAGACCTGCGTCCTCAGAATGAATTCCTACTTGAATCCCAGGTAAGTGTGATGCACCATAGGGCCTTTCCTCCCCTCTCTTAGGATACAAACTGGGCTTACTTAGGGGAGGGAATAAAAAAACCGGGGATGCATTGGGGCCCAATGCCCACCCCCACCCTTCTCCTGCACTAACCCCCCCCCCTTTTTTTTTTACATTGGCAACTGCGGTACAGGTTTGCTGCACGTGTTTCCTTAGATGCAAGCTCCAACTGGGCTGGAGAACCTTGCTCTGACAGAAGTGTGCCTGCAGGATATTCCCTGGCTCCTTCTGTCTCTCTCTCCCTGCATGATATTTTCAATTTGGAATGATGGCCTCCCTACTTAAAATTGCTGCAATGAGATGGAGGATGGGAGAGCAAATCTAATACGCCTGAAACATTATGATAGAGCTTAAGGCTTATTGCTTTAAAAAAAAACACCACTTGTGATGGTATATTGTTGGGCATTTAATAATAACCACAACCATTGGATTTCATGTGCCCGTATCCCCAGATATGCCTATTAATGCAGAGTATCACTCCATTCTTAGTGATATCCACTCCAATGGGCCAGGAATGGATGACAATTAAAGCAAGCCCTAGCTAGAAGCTCCTCCAGGGCACCCCTACCCCACAGCCCAGGTTATTTTTCAAAAGACAGCAAATCCTACACAAAATTAAATCCACTTAGGGTTAAATTTGAAGCCAGAATTAATATTTTAGATATGATGCAGTAGCATATACACAATGGAAGAGGAAAAAAGAGATCCTTTGTAACCAAGAACAGCTTCTGTAATGGCTGGATGGATGAAGAGATAAATTATTTATATTATCTATTTATATGTCACTGCCTTTACAAAACCGTATAGTTCATTCATACACAGTAGAGGTGGGAATATACCTGGGCAGAGGCATAGATAAGTATTCTGACAGATGTTATAGATGTATAAACATGTATTTCTAATTATACTCTAAATAAATGGATATTTAGCTTATTGTATATAGGATACATATAAAACTACTAAGTCAGAACACAGAGGAGCCAGGAACAAGTACTTCTAATTTTTCTAATATAGAATTAAATATAATAAATCATTTAAAGCAATGGGACAACTGGTTCCATTACATATTGAATATATATCCTGTATGTACTGTATGTATGCCTATTAGAGTGATGGTGGTGATGGAGATGAAATTTGCATTGTATTGCAACCAACGGCCAAATTCCATAGATACTAGGATGAGAGAATTATTACAGCATTTATTCATTTCAAATGTAACAATAAAACAAATTATTCATACTTACATGACTGCCATTCATACCCTTTACATATGATTTAGCACCCTACTGTGCTGGGATAGAATTATATGCTGGTGTGAGTTGTAAAAATGCAGTCTGCAAGTGCAGAAATTTTATATATAATTATTATATATATATATATATATATATATATATATATATATATATATATATATATATATATATATATATATATATATATATATATCCATAAACAGTACATAATGCTATTGCTTCTGTCATCTTTTAAAAAAAAAATGTTTGAAATATTAACTGAGCTTTTCTAGCAAATGATCTCTCTCTTGCACATCCAGAGTATTGCTACAGCTGGTTCTACCGCAAAAACAAATACATTTCTTTTAACTGGCACTTGTTTTTCAGTGGAATGGGGTCAATCAGAATATTCAGAGTATGGTACAGATGAAAAGAGAAAAACAGCATTTTAATTATTTCAGATCAAAATAAAATATATCGTTAAGAACACAAGTGAGTTCTCAGAACGGAGTCTGTGTGTATACATACTGTATATATTTCTAACCGGGTCACTATAGGCTTTGTTTCTTCTCATCTCTGATTTTAAGAAGAGGGGAAAAAATAAATTGGAAGGAAAGGGGTAGCTCCATCTATGTATGTATATATGTATATATGCATGAGGCGGGGGTGGGGGGGAGATGTCAGTCTGTTTGGTAAAAACATACTCATTTGTTTCCTTTGTATGGTAATATAGATCCCTCCTCACAATCTCCTCACCCCCAGCAGCTGCCCCAGCATTTCCAATAATGGGACCAATTACCCTCCAGAAATGACCCCCACCCCCTATTTAATTTGTTACAGAGCCCTCCCCTTCCTCCCCCACCAGCCAGCCAAGGAAAGAAGGGGAGGGTATCAATAAACTACACAATCTATCGAGCCAAAAGGAATGAAAAAGGAGGGGAAGATGAAGATGAAGAAAAGGCATAAGCCAGCTCCTTGTAAATAAGGGGTGAAACGTTGCTCAGGGATGTGAAGCAAAAGAGACTTGGTAAGACAATGCTTGGATGAGGAAGGGAGCGGGGGAAGGAAGTTGCCTTCCACAGAAGATCTGGTTGCAAACTCCCTCCCTACTTTTTTTATGGCTCCTATAGCACAAGGAAAAAATAATTGAATCAGATTTGGATAACATTAGAAGAGTTTCCCTTTTTTATTTCATTTTACTATGGTCTGTTTAATGCAGCCACATTTAAAGGTTCTACTCCCCAAGAGAATGCACTAGTGGATTATACTCCTACTCTAGAATTTCCTATTAAAAAGGTATTTGCTTCAGTGCAATGTCTGGCTGATATATACTATATACTGCTTGGATGGATGGATGTATCATTGGAAATATGTCACTGTATCACTACATCTTTCTATGCCATAGAAAGAGCCACATTTTTCACATCCATTCCATTTTTTCTTCTTTCTTTAGACGGGACCTTAACATTCAATGTTTCACCACTGAGATACCTTTTTAGGCTTCGTGTCAGCCAGAAAGACACTTTATCCCAGATTACACTGTTTATCCCTTTGACTCAGGCCTGTCTGTTCTGCCTGGGGATGACTCTTCAGAGACTCATGCGGAGAAAGGGGTTCCCCCCCCCCAATCAACCTCCACTGAGTGTTTTAACTGGAAATGCTGGGATTTGAATTTGGGGCCATCTGCATGGAACGTAGAATTATCACTGAACTCTTAATCCCCCTCATTTGCTGCAGTTTAACCACAGTGCAATAACTCAGTAAACGTCTGTATGCAGCCTGCCTTGCACTGGGGATCAAATGGGTTTGTATCCAATAAAATATATATTTAGATTCAACTTCAGATCAGATCATTTAACGTTGCATGATGGCACTCTTGCATCCACGTCATAGATATCCTTCGAAAGCAGGGGGCGGATGGAACCAACAATTCAGCCTAATATAATCTGGTAGAATGGAGACTACCGTGTTTCAGAGCAAGTCTACACTGAATTCACAGTCATAGCTAGATGATATACATCCATATTCAGAACTAAATCCATATTGAATTCAGTAAGCTTCACTTCCAGGTAAGTTCATGAAGGATTGCAGGTTCATCTGCCAAGTAAATTTTATTAAATGCAAAGACATTTAATTCTGAATATCTGTTCAATATCTGTGTTCAATATATACATTGAATATATACATATTTAGGGTTTGGTGGTCAAAAAGTGACCCAAATTGCAGAATTTTGCCTGATTCTATTTACATTTCACTTATTTCTACCTTCAACATCCTGAAGAGTCTGACCTGGCTAGAAAGAAGCAATTGAGATTTATAATTTTTCAAACTCAAAACATGAGTTTTCATCAATGAGCATGAAGTAAAAAGATAAAATAACATCAGATTAAAATTTGTTACCCACAAATCATCAACAGCCATATGATATTTAAACAAATAACATAAAAACAAAAGTTTGACAGCATTTCCTAAATTCCATGGAAAAAATAAATTTCATGGAAAAAAGTAAATTTCACTCAGCAAACATCAGGTTCTGGTTGAAGGTTCAACTCTTCCTTAATTTTAGTTCATTTGGAAGACTTCCTTGATTTATGCATGAAACTCCAATATCAGCAGAGGGTATAAAACCATTTCCTGTGCTTGTTCAATGCAGTGTTTTTTTTAAATAAAAAAATCTAAGTTTCATGTCATATGTGAATGCAGCAATGAACTGCAAACTAATCTTAATAGCTTGATTCAAGAGCAGGGTAGGCATTGTTAATACTGGCTTGTTGTACTCAAATTCTGACATTTGCAGTGGGGCGCTAAAGCAAACTAAGCAGATGGGACATCAACATAATGTCTTGAAAAGTATCTTTCCTTTAAAACTGGATTGTCATGAATGTACTTTCTCAGTTATCATTACAGACGAAAGAGGCCTCCATTTTTAGCAATTTTACCCTCCGCTATCATAAGTATTAGTTCTTTTTTCCTGCCTCAAAATATAAGCTTAGATTGGATCAGAAAATGATTTATTTTGCAGGTTTGAGAAAAGAATTTTAATTTTTATATATTGCCACCAAACAACATTCCTCCATGATCCTGCCTTCCTACATTAACAAGCCAGATATCCCTGGGCACAAAATAGGGGTCATCTTCTGCTTTGTTCTCCAATATCTGATAGTCAAAGTTCTACTGTCTTGGTTGACTGAGGTCATGTTTAGTTTCCAGACTGATGACCTTTAAGAAAAATTTTCTCATTTTTTCCTTGCATATGCTATACAGTTGAGAGTTGCCTTTTGAGATGGGCATAGACCAAATTATGTGGCAGTGTTATGATAGTCAACCCATTTTACAGCAAAAGGTTCTGATATGGAAGCATCATCTATTAAGACAAGCATCAAAGCCTAATCTTGATGAGCAGCTTCTGGGATCTAAGTATTCCAACAGGGACCTTTCCAGGCCTGACTTACACTGGCCAGGATCTTTGAAGTGGCAGCTGGATCTAGGAAACACCTGCCCAGTTAACATTTTCCACAATGGCCTGAACTGTCTTCTTGGCTAATTCTTAAGGTGAAGAGGACCCTTTGTGGCTAATCAGGAGTAACTTGCATGGGTTCTGCCATCTGTTTTTATTTGATTGGGCTTCCCAGGCCTGAGCTGTTCCCCTACATGGCTTTCACAAAACATTAGGCATATTCCTGGAAGATGAAGAGAGATCAGCAGTTCCCTATTAGTTTAAGACCATGGCTGAAAAATTCTCAGGGCGAGCCTTGGTTTAGTACAGTGCTATCCATTCACGTCCAGCTCATATTTAATCAAGTAGAGTTTATGTGTTTTCTTGGAATGCTAAACTAGGTGTCAAATGTTTATTATTCATCTGTTTTTAATGATCATAAATAAATAGGTTTTTTTTTAAAAAAAAAAAAACAGTGTCTGTCCTTTTTTCCCCTGCCTACATGTTCTCTTCACCACTGAATTTTAACCTTTTAAAAATAAAATCTGAAGATCTACATCTGAAAATGGCTTGGCAGATTGTCCTAAAAATCTGTTCACAAGAAGAGATATGAAAAGGAAGCTGACAACCCACTGGGCTTGGGAATCAGAGCATCTGTTGAGATTTTATCCAGTGCCTCACCTATTATTAACCAGCCTTCTTTATTCTTTATTATATTTATTTTCCTCTTTTATTGCTGTTGCAGATTTCCCTAAAAACATGTGTTTTGAAGGCTTTCTCAGAAGCAGAGCAGAGCAAAGCAAAACAAGGGAATTCTTGTGAACTTAGTAGCAATAGTGCCACCTCACCATGCTTTACTGCTCTCTTTAAGCTGTTTACAGGATCAGCATACTGCCCCCAACAATCTGGGTCCTCATTTTACCAAATGGGGTAAAATCCTGGGAAGGATGGAAGGCTGAGTCAACCTTGAACTGGCGAACTATCGAACTTCTGGCAATCAGCAGTCAGCAGAAATAGCCTGCAGCACTGCATTTTAACCACTGTGCCACCATGGCTCTTAATCACACTTATACAGATCTACTTTTTCTACCTGTGCTCAGGAGATCCCACTTCAGATATTTGGATATGGGATCAATTTCCCATTTTGAAACTGTTAGAAACAAAGGTGAATAATTAAGAAGGTAACAAAACTCACTGACCATCCAAATTCTTTAAACAAATGCACTCTGGTTTCATGAAATAGTAGTCTATGAATGTTTTAAATGTAAACTTTTTTCTATCTCCATTCTTGTGCCCTCCAATTATATTAGCCTAACACCCATAGAATTATTAGCCAAATATGGTTAGAGGTTTAATTCTGGCAACTGTAGCCCAGGAAAGATGAAAAAGGCTTGTTTATAAAATGCATTGAATATGGCTATAAAATATTTACAAAACCCAATTTTTCTGCAAAGTTTCTTATCCACCAACTTTCCTTCTCTTTAATCACATAGTTTTGGGGAAGACGTTCCACCTAGTTGCTTGGACAACAGGCTGCTGCTTAAGTACCTGTTTCCAAGGTGGTGAAGATAAAAGAGGTGAATTCCCTAAGGCTTCCAGAAGATCACTGGCAAAAGGGAAAGCCATGAGTTGGGGGCAGGGGGAGTTGGCTGGGGCTGATAAAGAGAAGCTTTCTGAAAACTTATATAATTATCTAAGTAGAGTCCCAACTGAAATAAGGAAGGGACTATGAAAAGAAAAGCGAAGGGTCAGCTTGACTGTTACGACTGACCCTTCTGCTGTACCATAGCATTATCATTAATGTCTGAGGAACTTTCTAGTACTAATAGTGACATGTCTTAGTGTAGGTTGATATTCATTTTTGAATAAAAGACAGAAAACAGTAAAAACCAATATTTCAGTTGTAATTAGCAAGAATAGCTAAGACAGTATAGGGTAGCGTAGTAGAGGAAAATAAACACCTGATGGCTATTCTTTGTAGTTTAATATCCAACCAAAAATGATTTGGTCAAATGATTTTGTTTAATGCTAGATTAATTGTTAATTTGAGACTCTTGGGCCCTGGTTCAAAAACTGACTAGCTGAGCAAATTAATATGATACATGTTGACCATGTTGAATGACTTTATAAAGCTAAATTTATCCCTAAACAAATCCAAAGTTAAAGTAACTCCTTTCTGTTAGTTGTGTTCTGGGAAGAATTAAAAACAGTTGTTGGTTAATTTAACTTAGATATCTAGCCCTCAAAAAAAAAAAAGAATTAGAATTAACAGTGATTGAAAAATTATGCCTCTCGCTGCCCAAGTTCAGCCCAGAACACAAGTTCTAAATGAATGAAGGCAAATATACATGCCCCAGGATAATGTCGCAGGATCCAGATCTGGATTGATCTAGATTAGAGAGTAGTTCCCTGAAGTTGGGCTCCAGCATGACTCCGAAAGCTTGGAAGACAAAACCTCTGGTCCCAGTGACCAACACAGATTGGATCCTGCAACAAGTTCTAAACCTTGATTTGCAATACTTGGCAAACTACTGCTACTTATCTGGAGTTGGGATTAGTGATGCCATGGAGCCTTGCTAGTTTTTTCCTGAGGTAAATACTGCTGGAAAATTTGGCACATTCTGAAAAAAACAGGATAGAGATTCAGAATTACAAACACTGAGACTTTTTACATACCCAGTATAATTGTGTTTTGGCATAACAATAGCACTTTGACATGTATATCACTTTACAGTGCTTTACAGCCCTCTCTAAGCAGTTTACAGAGTCAAAATAATGCCCCCAACAATCTGGGTCCTCATTTTACCCACCTTGGAAGGACGGAAGGCTGAGTCAATCTTGAGCCTGGTAGATTTGAACTGCCAAATTGTAGGCAGCAGACAGTCAGCAAAATTAGCCTGCAGTACTGGACTCTAACCACTGTGCCACTGTGTCTCATAACTACTAGCAATGAAATTACAGTTGGCAGTTGACCATGTTATGGGATCAAGCTATTAGTTTGGATTCGCACAACATCCTATGACAAGGTTTAGAAAGGTTATGATTCAATGTATTGTGAGAATTGGTTTTAGTAACCAAACCAGTGGTGGGTTCTTGTTTTTCACTTCTGTGTGCAGAACCATTTTTATTGCACTGTGCATGTGCACACAGCACACATCAAGCATGCACACAGTGTGCGTCAAGCATGCACCAAGCACACGCACAGTGCATCAAGTGTACACACAGTGTACCCGCGAGCAAACTGGCAGTAGTGCCTGCCAGAACCCAACCCTGAACCAGACCATCACAATAAATTGTAATATATTTGTTTGAGCAGAACACAGCAATTGTGTTTATTAACTAGGATAGGGATTAGCATGTTGTGTGAAACCAACTATTATCTTGTATTGGGGTTTAAGGTTAGGTTTCTACGAACCTTTGCAGAACAGATGCCTCCCAAAACCTAAATTTAAAAATGCAGGCAGAAATCTCCCAAGGTTGTAACAATCTCATTCTTAGAACACTCCAGATCTCATCTAAGACAGCTGTTATCTCATGGCCTCACTTACAAGAATACTAGCATCTCATTGGCTCTCATGTAACGACCACAAAATTTGGTAAAGCATTTTTTTTATTTCAATCATGTGCATATGTGTTATCAGTGAAAAAAAATCATACTCACACCGCTCCTAAACAACCTCATTCTGGACACAGAGCAGTTCTAGATCATTAGAGATTCCTTCTCCGTGCCCAGCAAAAATCTGCCAACTGGAGCAGAGCCAAAATAAAAAAGACTGTGGAATCTGTGGAATCTGTGCTGCAAATAACTTTACCAGGCAAAAAATTTCCATTCAGGACCATGGACAGCAATTGTGCAGTTAAACTGCAGACTAGTAACTGCAGCATTAGCCTGAATTAAAAAAATAGAATTTTATAGTCTGGCAAGCATATTCTTGAAAGAAACCTCACCTCATTAAGAGCTTTTCAAATAAAATGACTTTTTTTATAGGCACTGGTTTCTTTTGGCAGATGGGGATTGGAGGAATATATCATTATGAAGGCCCTAATGGATTTATAAATGCCACTAGTACTACTACTAATTAAATCTTGATCCCCTCCCCACTAAAACCTATTAAAAACCTTTTAAATTCCATCCATCAAAAGACAGGCATGAAGCATTTTAAAGAAAGTTTGCATAACAAAAGCATAAGAATCAGGTATCTGAAAAAGAGTTTCAGGGATTTCTTCTTTTAAATCTTCTTCAATAACTTTTAAAAGTTATCAACTTTAAAATTGTTTTTATGTTTGTGTGTCACCCTTCCAAGGTGTCCTTAGGCTTTAATGTTTGATTTTAATAATTTATGTTTTATTTTTATATGTATAGACATATTTTTTATGAGAGTAAGCCACCCAGAGTTACCCTGTGGTAAGATGTCTGGCCAATAAATTTTATTTTAAAAAATGGAGGAGAGGAGTAGCAGAAATAGACAAAGAGTAGTAGTTTTTTTATTGAAAATAATCACCTATTAACTTTAATGCAGAGAAAGGATGGGTAGTAATCCTATATTACATTGTTTATACTGCTCAAAATTGATTCATTCTTTAGTGATCACAACTCAAGAAAGCATATGAGTGTGAGACCCAGAAAAGGAGGAAAAGCACTGTAGGACTTACCATACCAGTGCAAGGGACACAGTGGATGATCAAAAAGTAGATAAAAGATGAAAATCAAAGATTTTACCTGTCAGGTAAAATCAGGTAATACACCCATTAAATCCAGGTAGCTATCAGTTCTTCTGACTGACAGAGGAAAATGGCCACTAAGTTCTGTAAATCCATTTCTTAATTTCAGATATGAATGGCTCTGGTATTGGCAATGTAAAAGAGTGGATGCAACCAGGGAATGCACATATCTTAAGCTCATATCAACTTGCTAAAATATCCATGCTTGCTAATAGAATTTAACAGGGGAATCTGCTTGTCTTCTGTACTTTTACAATAGACTGCTGAGCTAGGAGGGTGGAGAAGAGTTCACTATAGAATAAATAGCAATTACTGGGTTATAAATCATTTGCTTTTCACTGTCTTTGAGGATAAATAAATAAGAGAAAAACTGGAATACTATATGGCACTACTTCTTTCAATCAGATTCTTCAAAAGTATATATGAACCCTTTGATGAGCCCACATACATTAAAAGTTTTTTGGGAGGCCTGATCTTTGTTGAAACTAAGAGCAGAGCAAATGCCAATGTGTTGAAATTAAAAGAAAACAGTATCAAGTTGAACTTTGGGAAGAATTTCCTGATGATATGGAAAATTAAGCAGTGAAACAGTCTATCTAAAATCGTGTTAGGCTCATGTCTGGATGCTGTATGTCCACATATCTGGGCTGAATTCCCACAACAAATAAGATGCTGGATTAGATGACTGACACCATCTCTTACATTGAGTTGCCTTTTCTGAATAAATTGCTCTTTGTATTTTTCATTGACTTACCGGTAACTTATATGACTATAGGAAAGTCAGTTTGATCATAGTCAATGTATTTGGAGAATTCCATAGCAGTTGATCTGATTTCTGAAGGATTCTTTGTTGATGGTCATTTTAGTTCATGTTTAGAGGTGTGAATCCATTTTAGATGTTGCTTTGCTGACTTAACATTTGCTTTTCTTCCTAGTATATTTTTAATCTTCATTTGATTAGCCTTACTTACTTTTAAGCACATTTCCTTCCTTGGAGTTTATTCAATTGTAAGTACTGTATATAAGACTCCTTTTTTCCAATGCCTTTGTGATTATTGCTTGCATTCTAGCTATAGATCCTCACAGGTATTTAATCACCTTTGGCCATTTTACCATGGTCTATAGCCCATTTAAGGTCAATATTGAATTATAGTAGATTCAGCATTTCTATCCCTTAAAATATATACTCATATCAAGTGGTAGCTAGTGACAATTGCAACTGATTTTATTATTTTTAAAAAAACATTAACTCATTGAGACTTATTAGATATTTACTGTGGTGATTTTTTTCATCTGTTAACTCAGAATCTAAACCCAGTTTAATGCTCTCTATTCTTTCCCTTTGACCAAGAACTTACAGGAAAGTGGACTATTTACCTTTGGTTGAAAACACAAATTTTGATTAAGGTCGATATTTTTATTTTTCAAGTGATCACAAGAAAGGATACAACATGGCACTACACATGTCAAAAGTTAATGGGCAATGATTGCTGAACATAGAAATGTGGTTTGAAATATTCAGGAGTGGAAGAATGAAAACATCCATTTCTTAAGGTAATTTAAGAAGCTTGAGCCGGTTAGGATTGAACTCCTGCCAGTGGGCAGAGTTATCCTGCAATACTGCACTCTAACCTCTGTAGTACAACGGCTCCAGAAGAAATTTTTCTTATGAATAATGATAATTAATCAAAGATGAAATAAAAACTACCTTTTATTTTTGCAAAAGAGACAGCACTTTCCAACTTGGCAGAAGAAGATATCAGCTTTTCTCAAACTATGTCACTTCAGATTATAGACAGAACATGAAGAATCTCTGGAGACGCACATATACACATACACAAAGAAAAATGTCCACACACCAAGAATTTACCACATCAATATGTGGATAAAGATGGATGGCTTGATGGATATAGACAGAGATAGAGATAGATAGGAAGATAGAGATAGAAAAAATATAGAGATGATAGAGATAGAGATGTCAGATATTTTAATAAAGTCACGAAAAACACTGGAATTTCTAAGATGTGGAATTAGACAACTAACCAGATTTATGAACTAATCTAATCTTTAGATTAGATTAGTTCATTACAACCACACACAATGAAAACATAGGGGGATTTCAAATTAGCTCAACAGTTATTTGATTAAATCTATAAAAGGTGCAGAAAAGGAAGAATTTAGGGAAGAGGGGGCAGCCTGCCAAAGGTAAATAAAGGCCGATTACCTCCCATAGACCGATCAGATCTCACAGGATAGGTCTCCTCCGGATTCCATCTGCCAGCCAATGTCGGCTGGCGACTCCCCGGGGGGGATCCTTCTCTGTTGCAGCTCCAGCCCTTTGGAACGACCTCCCCGTGGAGATCCGGACCCTTACTACCCTCCCGGCCTTCCGCAAAGCCACCAAGTCCTGGCTGCTCCAGCAGGCCGGGGGGCTTGTGAAATATCCAGCCCCACAATAGCTGTGAATGTTGCGTATTTTAAGGTGTTGTCTTGTTTATTTATCCCCTTCCCTTGTTTATTGTGAGCCGCCCGGAGTCCTTCGGGAGTGGGCGGCATACAAGATCAATAAACTCAACTCAACTCAACTCAATGCTAATGCTGCCATATGGAGACAAGAGAACACTAGACAGTTAATAGTAACTTTGTTCAAATGGAAGTGACAGAACAGGATAATAACTAAATATTATTTTTATTATACATGTTATTAGAAAAAACGAATTCATGACTTAAACTTTATAGAAATGAGATATATGCTAAAACTTTACATTGTTAGTTCAATTAGCAGTTGAAAAACATTTCTAGATTATAAACAAGTAAAAAGGGAAATCATTAATTTATGAAACATAAACAGCCCTTGGAAGGGCAATGATGTCATGGGGTATGTGATGTAACTTGCCCCTCTCCCTGCTCCCAAAACTTAATAACACAACTTTGAAATGTAATAACTGACATCAACAACCAACAGCAAGGGAAGGTGAATAACATTAAAAAAAGAAGGATGTACGTTCTAATAGTAACCACTGTCCCCATTTCTGCTCAGTATGATGCAGCTTGTGTCTTTGAGTGATTTCAGATGGTTGTAACCTATCGAAACCCAGTTTAACCCAGTGACAGAATTCTTACTTTCCTTCTATCGTGGGTGATAAATGTAAAGGTATATAGTGTTCAAGAATGGTATCAGATGCATGCTTTGGATCAAGACTCCGGATTCCGGAGGTTGTTAGGAAATAGCTGGGTGCCTATGATACCAGCAATGCTTTCTTCGAGACCCTTCTGCTCTCTGAAGTGTTAAATTAATCCACTAATTAGGGTGCACCATGAGACTCAGTTGCATTCGGAAATAAGAAGGGAATGAGTTATTTACACGTCCCGAAAATCCCCAGCATACGGAATGGAGAGTGCAAGCTGCACCTATTCCTACCGTCAGAGGAAAGCAAGTGTACACGGTGACCTACTTTTCTGAGATGATTACGCCTGCATTTTATACAACTTTCCAGCGAAATGGCGATTCTTCGAGCCAAGGCAGTACATAAAATGGCAAACAGCCATCCCTACTGGCTAATAAATTTTCAGACAGCAGCAAGGCAGTTCTAATTCCTCTTGCTGAGTTATTTTTAAGGCAGAGATTAAAATTTTCAAACGAGAATAACATGTTATGTTCAATTCTGTTAAGCGGTTGTCCCTGCCTGCTAGGGTGGCATAGCAGATGGCTGCATCTAGCTAACCTTGGCTGATCCCCAGAAAACTAAGATTCAAGCCAGAAGAAAGAGAAAAACATACTCTGAATAGCTTTGGATCTGCGTTATTACTACTTTTGGTATACTACTCCCTTCCTTATCGCTTGCTTGTCATCTCTGCAGAATCTGTAAACTCTTAAAGAAGACAAGTTTCCTTTCTGCAGGAAATTGCAACACATGTAGAGTTTTGTCCTTCGTCTTTTTCTTGTCCCATTTCTCCCGCCTATTATCTAGCAAGAAGAGATATTTTTAAAAATAAAATAAATCTTGTCTGATACATTAATCATACCATACTCATACCTAAATAATTCCTTCCTCTACATGGCCACTACTCTTTCAGAAACTCGGCTCCTATACACATAGTCTGCTTTCCATCGGCACTTCATCCATCAGAAACTCTTGGCTAATCAATTGTCAAATATTTCAAACACTTGAGATTTTAAGAATTTCAGCCATTTAGTGCCATGGAATCTTCTCGAACTTCGCATCTACAGGTAGTCCTCGACTTATGACCACAATTGAGCCAAAAATGTCTGTGGTTAAATGAGGCTTTTGTTCAGTGAGTTTTGCCCCATTTGACGACTTTTCTTGTCACAGTTGTTGAGGGAATCCCGGCAGTTTATAAATTAGAAACCTGGTTATTAAGTGAATCTAGCTTCTCCATTGACTTTGCTTGTCAGAAGTTTGCAAAAGGGGGCTCACATGACCCCGGGACACAGCAATGATCATATGAACCAGTTGCCAAGCATCTGAATTTTGATCACATGGGGATGCTGCAAAGGTCATAATTGTTGTAAGTCACATTTTTCATGGCCGTTGTAACTTTGAACAGTCACTAATCAAACTGTTGTAAGTCAAGGACTTACATGGTTTCAAGATGTTCTTCATATGCATTTTAGTATGATTCCCACCATCCTCTTTCTAAAGGTCATATAGCTTCAGAATGCCTCTCCCATTCTCTGTACAAAGGTTCACAGACAAATGCACGATAGACATATGCGCGCCGACAAAACCGCGATGGACAAATGAGCACCGTCAAAATCGCTAATTGATTTTCGACAATAGCGCACCGACAAATGCACGATGACAAAATCGCGCCAGACTTAACCCTAAACCAAACCCTAACCCTAACCCTAACGAAACAGTAACAGTAGTTTTTTCAATTTTATTGTGCTTGTCATTGTGGTTTTGTCGGCGCGATTTTGACGTCACGAATTTGTCGTCACGATTTTGATGTCGCGTTTTAATCGGTGCTATTTTGTCGGTGCACAGATGTCTATCCCACAATTGTCGGGTCACACTGTACAAAAGCTTATTGGACCAACAATCAGACAGTGTCCTTTACTGCAGTAGTCGCCAACCTTTCGGATTTCAAGGACCACTAAATTCATAATTTTAAATCCCACGGATCACTAATATGTATTTTTTAAAAAGAGAAATAGATTTGTAAAATAATGGGCCTAGTGAAGGGGGTAGGCATGGCCAGCCCAGGAGGCAGTCCTTCCCTTCCCCACTCACCTCATGGCTGCTTGGCTCCTTAACCATGACCTGCGGATTAGCTAAGCCAGCCAGGGCCAGGAGTTCTGTCTCTCCAGGTGCGTGGAGATCTTTCTGGCACACTCTTGCTAGCCCTATCCCTGCTATGGCACCAGGCAACCTTGCAGCCAAGGGCCCCTCTCTTCCTGAGCTCATCCTGTGGCTCTGGAGCAGGCAACAACCACAGTTTGTGCTCTGCCAGGCCTGGAGCTCAGGTGTTGCTCAGGCTGCTGCTACGATGAGGCAGAAAGCCATGCAGCCTGTTGGAATTGGTTCCCCCCCTCCCCTGACTGCTGCTGCTTGAGAAAAGGACGTTTGTGGGAAGCGTGTGCTTATGGTAGAAGTAAGAATTCCCGGCTCTCACTGGCTCAGCTGATCCGCGGGCTGCGCAGCACACTCGCAGCCTCCTGCACCTCAAAAAAGATAAGACCTCCCCCAAAATAAGCCTAGTACTTATTTTCAAGCCTAAAAGAAAATAAGTCCTGGGGAAACTTGGTAATAAAATGTAAACAATGCAAATAATGTCCAGATTTTTCTGTGGACCACCAAAATTTTCTCGTGGATGACCACTGCTTTACTGCATCTGGAAATGCCAGATTGGCTTAGGGGCACAAGGAATGCTGTACAAGCACAAAAAGTCTGCTTACCAACATCTTGCTGATCCTTCACCCTCAAAAAATTAAACCCAAGGCACCATCTTAGTTTTTTAATGATAATAATTTTCTTTACCTTAATATTTCCTAGTACAGGGTCAGTAGTTCAGAATCTCTAGAGGTACAGAAGTAAAATGTGCCATATAACTATGTCCCGTTAGCTATGTTTCCTTAACTGATTTTTCCTTTTGCAGAAAATGCTTAAGCATAGCTAGATCTATGTTTCTCAACGGCACACAACTCTTTGCATAAGGTATTTTGCTAAAGGTGTGGACTTTGTGTCTTTCACAGAAGAAACACCAATCTATTCTTCGTAGAAAAGAATCCCATTTTTTCAGATTTGTGAGAAGCCAGGTAGTGTCTCAAGATGGGAAAGGTATAAAAGGGACTTGGAGGTTTCCTACAGAGAACAATAGAGGCATTTGTGTGTAGATTTGAGATGTGATCTTAAGAGGAACATGTGTTCAGATGTGACAGGGAAACTGACACAATTCACATTTTGCTATCAATCATTTTGGGACTCCTGTGGGAGTTAAGAAACAGCTTGAAGAAGAAGGGAAATCTCCAATGGATCTCTAAAGAAAATGATGCTCTGGGGAATATGTGAAAACATTGGAGTAATGGGTAGTTATTTCACCCCTCCTTCCTATTAACAAGTTGTTGTTAGTAAAAGTAGGATATTAGAGAGAGGTACGAGCGCTGGTGTTGGCAAGGAGGAAAAAGAGTTGTCCTGAATCAAACAAGACCATTGTGTAAACACAAGCCAGGTATAATCAACCAGCTAGCATGGGAAGCAGACTGCAATCTGTTCATTGTAACAAAAAAGGAGGAAAGAAATTCAGGATTGAAACCTTAGGACCATGATGGCAAACCGATGGCACCCATGCCCTAAGTGGCACACAAAGTTATTTCACCTGGCATGTCTGTTTGTTTTCCAGGTTTCTGGCACGCATGCATGTGTGATGATCAGCTGTCCTTTGCATGCACGACAGTGCTGAAAACTGGTGTGCGCATGTGCGCCAGCCAACTGATTGTCAGATACACATGCACGCTAGAACCTGGAAGTTCAGCTTTTTCAGAGTGTCGCACTGACGAACGTGCGGGTGCACCAGTGGTGAGTTTCAAAAATTTTTAGAACTTCTTCTGTAGATGTGGCCTGCTTTGTGGGAGTGGCTTGCTGGCCATGTGACCAGGTGGGAGTGGCTTGCTGGCCATGTGATCGGGTGGGAGTTGCTTGGTGGTCATGTGACTGGGCGGGGTGGCTTGGTGGTCATGTGACCAACTGGGAGTGGCTTGCCAGCCATGTGACCAGGTAGGAGTGGCTTGGTGGTCATGTGACTTGGTGGGAGCGGCTTGCCAGCCATGTGATTATGTGGGCATGGCCAACTTGTAAAATGTGGTGAAACTCACTTAACAATGCTCTTGCTTAGCAACCAAAATGTTGGCTCAGAATCTCTGGCATTTGAAGCACGCAAGTCTTAAAGCTGTCAAGTTATAAGACCCTTGCACCCCTAACCCTTTAGGAAAAAAACCCCAGGGTTTTGACAGCTTTAAGACTTGTGGACTTCAACTCCCTGAATTCCTCCTCTCGCTCTTCATCTTGATGATGTGCGGAGGGGCGGGGGAAGGGAGCTGGAACCGGTTCTAAACGGCACTGTAGATTTGTGGAACCTCTTCTATAGACAGGAACCCACCCCTGGTGTACACGACATTTCCACACAACCTTTTCGGCACTCGGTGCTAAAAGGTTCCCCATCACTACACTAGGACTTGCACAGAAGAGGGGGGGGGCAGAGGATCTTTGTTATAATTGTTGCATCAGCAATAAATATCTTATGTGCTGTGACTTATTCTCCAAAACACCAGAGGGCAGGACAGGAAAGTGATGGGTAGAAGCTTGTTAAAGACGGATCAAATGTAAAAGTCAGGAAAATTTTTCTGACAGTGAGAACAATTAATCAATGGAATAGCTTGCCTCACAGAGTTGCACTGGAGGTTTTCAAAAATAGACTGGACAACCATTTGACCAGGATGGCAAAGGTCTCCTGCCTTGAGCAGGGAGTTGGGACTAGAAGACCTCTGAGTCCCTTCCATTGCCTACCATGGAAACCACTCTGGTTTTCCCCTCCTTTGATGAAGAGAATGTTATTTTTGAGAAGGAATGTACATATGTAAATGTATTGATGAAGAATTCCAGGAGGGGCCTGATTTAGCACTATTCCAAGCACTGGTGTATGCTCAGATAATCTTTTCTTGCAAGCATGCACCAGACTTTTCAGGGGTCAAATAAGAGAATACTGTGTAGTTCTGCTGGATCTATGGCTACATAAGACCCTCCTCTTCATATAAGTTGTTTCCTTGTTTCAAGACATTCTAGTATTCTGGAAGCAATTGTGTCCTATATTATATTTGCAGGATCCAATCTGAGTCAGTCACTCAGACCAGAGATTTAGCCTTCCAAGCTTTTGGGCTCATACTTAAGTCCTCAGGGAATTTTTCTCTAGCAGAATGTGCAGTAGGGAGGAATTCCCTGAGGATGGAGTCCAGCATGGGTACAAAAACTCAGAAAACACTGGTCCCTGTGACTGAACCAAATTGAATGCTGCAACATTATGCTGGGACATGTATATTCGCCTTCACTCGTATATTAGATTTCCCTAAAATATTATATAACAATTACTATTGCAAAAACATCTTTCTGGGATGTCCATTGCTTGCAGGCAATTATATTTTGAGGTAAAGGTGATGAGCACCCTCTTGTGCCCAGCATCAAAATAACAGAGATAAACGGAATGTCTCCCATTTTAAATCCAGCCCTTCTCTATCTTATACGAAGCCTTTAATATCAGGTGTGTACACTGGAGGCAAGGGGGGGTAGATCTGACTGTTTTATACCTACACCATTAATTAATAAAAGCCTTTAACTTCCAAATCTTCCAAATGCAACAATTTGTAGCTGAAACATTATACTTGATCTGCCACATCAGAACAAGGAGGTATAATCATCTGAACCCTTTCAGGCATTGCCAGAAGAATTGGTTCCACTAGGGTAGGCCTACTATATCATAGAATGACTCAAAGGCATGGAAAAATAAGATTATGGTCTTCTTCCATTGTTATTCTCCGGGTATTTAATATATCCAGTGATAAGTAATATCCTCAGACCTAGCCAATGTTAGGAGGCCAATTATAAAACTGATATTCAAAAATCCCACTATTAAAGCAATGATGCATTTAAAGGATGAGTTTAAACAGTGAGAGAGGTACAGAAAACTTTATTCAGATTTTCTATACTTTAAATAGTTGCTTACAACTCTGTCATACCTCCCTTTATCCACATTTCCTCCAAGCTACATCACAGTGATAAGATTAGCTGAATTTGTTTACAGTTCCATTCCAAATTATGTGATGTGCCTTGAAAAGAAAAGAAAAAGTTGTGGACTGTGTTAACATTTTCACTGAATACTAATGGACCATGTTCTGATTCATTTTAGAAGACAAAATATAGTTCAAAGTGATGAAACGTTTATGTACACCAGAGGTGGTATTCAGCAGGTTCTCTCTGGCTTGAGCGAACCAGTAGCGGCGGCTGCAGGAGGCTCAACTACCCGCCCCAACATAATGTGCGAGCACTGCGCATGCACAGAAGGTGGTATGCATGTGCAGACGTGGCACATGTGCTCACATTTCTAAACAGGTAGGGAAGGTAAGTGAATCCCACCACTGATGTACATGTCCATACTACACTCTTTAAAGCAGCTGCATATTTTTCCAATGTGGCACAGTTGTCTTCTACAGATGCAGAACAAGCCAATCAAAAGAGCTTTTAATGTAAGGAATTGTAGACAGATGCTACATGCTTGCCCATGAATAGAATAGAATAGAATAGAATAGAATAGAATATAAATCTTTATTGGCCAAGTGTGATTGGACATCACAAGGAATTTGTCTTTGGTGCATATGCTCTCAATGTACATAAAAAGACATGAAAAGATACATTTGTCAAGAATCATAAGGTACAATATTTAATGATATTCATAGGGTACAATAAGTAATCAGGAAACTATCAATATCAATATAAATTGTAAGGATACAAGCAACAAAGTTACAGTCATGCAGTCATAAGTGGGAGGAGATGTGGGATAGGAACGATGAGAGGACTAATAGTAATAGTAATGCAGCCTTAGTGAATGGTTTGACAGTGGTGAGGGAATTACTTGTTTAGCAGAGTGAAGGTGTTCAGGAAAAAACTGTTCTTGTATCTATCTTGGTGTGCAGTGCTCTATAGCGTTGTTTTGAGGTATTCCAGAGAATGTTTTTGCCTTCAAATATTGAAGTAGTGCATACCCAGGAGTGGGTTCCTGCCAGTTCTAACCTCTTCTATAGAAGAGTTTCCACAAATCTACAGTGCCATTTAGAACCGGTTCCAGCTTCCTCCCCCTGCCCGTATCCACACCATCAAGATGAAGAACGAGAGGAGGAATTCGGGGAGTTGAAGTCCACAAGTCTTAAAGCTGTCAAGTTTGAAACACCCCTGGGTTTTTTTTCCTAAAGGGTTAGGGGTATAAGGGTCTTGTAGCTTGACAGCTTTAAGACTTGCAGGCTTCAAATGCCAGAGTTTCTGAGCCAACATTTTGGTTGCTAAGCAAGAGCGTTGTTAAGTGAGTTTCACCACATTTTACAAGTTGGCCATGCCCACCCAGTCACATGGCTGGCAAGCCACTCCCACAAAGCAGGCCCCACCTACAGAAGAGGTTCTAAACAATTTTGAAACCCATCACTGTGCATAGCCCTACCAACTAGAGCAATGTACAATTCAAAAATTGTTCAGAAGTGCTTTGGACTTGCTCATGAATACTTGTAGAAGTTATCCTCTGAAAATCTCTGCAAACTCTTTTTGATTTTTCCATCTTGAATATTTTGGTATTGTTATGATTCTGTATCCCTGCCCAAAGAAGTAAAGAGAAAGACTTGCTCAAGATCATCTTGATGTCTTAGGATTCCTGTAGCTTCTTTGGCAGCAAAACTAAACTATTTCCCCTACATTCTTTCCCAGGAGGCTTCACCATTCACATCTCTCCAAGTGAAAAAAAAATCATGTGTAATTTTATTCATTGTTTCCTTTAATCAATCCATGATAGCAGCTACTCCCTTGCTGGGGGATTTAGCCAAAAGCCTTTGAAAGTCAAAGAATACAGTCTCTGATGGATGTTTTCTGTCTGAGTACTTATTGACCCTCTCAAAATTCTCATAAGTTAGTGAGACAAGAATCTTCCTTGTAGGTCATGTTGGCTTTTTTCAGGAAGGCCCATTTTCTAAATGTCTGATTATTTATTTTCTCTTGAATAATACTTCCTACCCCAACCTCTTTGTGTGTCTGTGTGTGTGTGTCTGTGTGTGTGTGTCTGTGTGCGTGGGTGCTGGGCTTTACAAAGGTAGATAAATTGAAGCCTGTGTATTGTAGCTCACAGATCTTGTTTTGCAGTCCTTAAAGTCCCTTTACATCTTAGATGTGCCCATGGAAATCCAATGATCCTTTAATGATTTTTGTTTTGTTAATTAAAAAACTAGTAAATAGATTTGAAATAACTGTAAATATTGAAAACTATGTTACTGCTCATTAAAATAATTAAGGGAAAAAGATTTAGCACACCTACTTTTTAAAAACAAAATAAAAATTTAAAAATTGAAAACAGGTCAAAAATATTTATTTTATTCATTCATTTAACTTGTACATTGTCAGGTTCCACAGAACTCCTAGCCATTAACAATGTACATAATATAAACATCCACAGCATATGAATCAATAAAGTCTCCTAGGTGTCAGGATTCCAAGTAACACCTGGAACGAAGCTAGATAAAAAACTATAAACCATTCGCAGGAAGAATAAATTAAAAATTAAAAAATAATTTGCAATCATTAGCAAAACAAAACAGGTATATTCTAACTTAGATGCCCTTAGTCGATGAATAAATGCTCCAAGGAAGATCTCAGATTTAAGCATCTTCTAAATTGAAATCAAGGTGAGAGGAAATTTTAACTTCAACCAAGAGGTTACTCAATAGAGCAGAAGCTCTAAATCAACCCTTTTCTTCTCAGTCCCCTCTTACTTAAAGGGATACTACAAGCAGCCTCTCCGTTGACAACTGAGTGGGTAACTTTGATTCTGGTTAGAAAATGCAATCATACAAGTATGTATCACACTTAAGTACCAAGCTATACAAATAAGTATGTACCAAATTATATAGACATCATAGGTTAAAACTGGCACTTTGAATTGTACTCAAAAATTTATTGTCGACCAACAGCAGTCCATATAATACAATGAGCTCTTAGCTACAGTCTCTGGTTAGCAAGCAGGGCACTGCAGTTATACAAATTACAGCTCTGGGGTGGTTTCCAGTCCCATGAAAAAATGCTTTGCAGTAATCAGTGTGGTAGTTGTGATAACATTATTCTGGAAAGATCCACCTGACAGGGCCATAACTGGCAAATGAGCTGCCAAAATCTCGCAAGATTTTGTAGAGAGAATGCTGAAATTTAATGAGATTTGATAATAAAAGATTTCTACTATTTTGATTATTTACTGATTTATCTGATTTCACTTTGGCATTGCCTGATTCTAGAACAGGTTTACATATTGAGAGGGATGAGTAAAGACTGCCATGTTCTTGTAACCATATTGTACTGTCACACTACAAGATGCATCTTCTTTTTTTCTTATCTTGAGTTACATCTCCCAGGTTGCCTAAAACAGGGGTCCCTGAATTTTCAGTTGTCCATAATCTGAGATTTTTCAGGAGAATCATGTTGCATGTCATCATTGAGTATCTCTTTCTTTCTTGTTTTTGAGTTAGGACAAGAACCTGGACGCCGGTAGAGTTGGGAAGGGCAAGTCTAAATAAATGGAATGGGTAGCATTTTCCACCCAATCTCCTCTGTGGGCAGAACTGATAGGAGAAAACTATAAAAGAAGTGAAAGTGAAGGGGTGAGGAGAAGACAAATTCTCTTTCTGTTGCATGTTGTTGCTTTTATTTGCTTCCTTCTTCCATACTGTTGACTATTTAATTTAGTTTATGTTAGCAACTGATTCTGAATTAAAATTGCAAAGACATTATTTTGCAAAGAACATGCTAAATTCTATAATGCAGGGGTGTCAAACTTGCAGCCCATGGCCCAGATGCATCACACCTTAACCCCCCCACCCCCAGTTTAGCGAAGGGCTAAAAAGATGCAATACATCGCGTGATGTGCCATCCCAAGTTTGACACCCCTGCTATAGTCAGTCATCCTCTGATACTGATTAATTTAAAGACTACATACTACTCTATTAATCTTTTAAATTGATTGCTTGTTTTTTTCCCCTAAAAGCGGTGGCTATCCTTTCACTGGGGAAATTTTGATTTGAAAAGTACTTGTGTAGTAAGGAGAAACAAGAAAAGTGTTAGCTTTCAGTTTTATACAACTCATTGGAAAGGGTTACCACTTTTTTCTAGTAGTTGCAAAATGTCTGTTTGTAATTATCTCTTATATGCGTTATATGGATTCTTCTCAAAACAAAAGTTACTAGTAACAGAAGAAAAACACTTGTGTGAAATATTTATTTAGAGCGAAGTGTAATCACACCACCAGGTGTCAGTCTGTCTTACACGCAAAAGTCAGCTATTTTTCAGAGATGACCTCCAAGCTATTTTGTCCCTAAACATTAGCTGGATATAAATTCCTTTCCTCTGAACAAACAAAACAAGAATATTTCTGCCTTTTGATTCCAGAAGTTGATTTTGCTTCTCTGCACTTATTTAATCAGATGCATGGAGATAGTGTGGTTGCTCAGTAGCCACTTCCGGAAAAAGAGCAGGTAGACACTTCTTGAGTCATCTAGTCCTTGAAGCTCCAGGCAGATACAGTAGGTTTGGAAATGTTCTGGCTGGTTGTTTCTATACAATACCAAAATAGTTTGGTCCCAGTGTCACATGCCTTGGTAATCTTGGGGCTTGGAACCGCAATGTGCTGTGTGGGGCTTCAGCTGTTTTAAGTTCAGAATCCTCTTACAGTGTGATCTGCACAGGCTTAAAAAAAAGTAACAATGATTGTATGATATGAGGAAAAGCTACCTGAACCCTTTCTCCTTTCACTGTATGAACCAGAAGGGCATAACTTCATTGCTTCCTTTAAACTTCATTGTATACCCCTGACAATTCATAGAAACAGAATTTCTTAATCATATAACTCTTCTGTTTATACATCCAGCGACTGAGCTCAAAAGTTGCCTCTTGGGAAACAATGGGGAATTGTTTTTTTCCATCCCCAAATGATTGTCAGGAATTGAGAGACCACCTGCTGCCAATTACCTCCAATAGACCGATCAGATCCCACAGATTAGGCCTCCTCCGAATTCCATCCGCCGGCCAATGCCGACTGGCGACTACCCGGAGGAGAGCCTTCTCTGTGGCTGCTCCGACCCTCTGGAACGAGCTCCCCGTGGAAATTCGAACCCTCACCACCCTCCAGGCCTTCCGCAAAGCCCTTAAAACCTGGCTGTTCCGACAGGCCTGGGGCTAAAGAGTTTTTGCCCCCCTTCTCGAATGGTATGGTTGTTGTGTGTTTTTAAATTTTGTATTGTTATGTCTCGTCTTTTTTATCCCCCTGTCTGTACCCCCTTCCCTGATTGAATTGTGAGCCGCCCTGAGTCCCCTTCGGGGAAAAGGGCGGCATATAAATGTAATAAATCCAATCCAATCCAATTGTTTTCAGCTTTAAGGGGCCACTAGACAGTTTATCGTTGTGCTAGACCAGGGTATTGTCTGAAAGTAGCCTGCCTTAAAAAAAATGCAGCTGTGTGGGACAATCAGGTGAACATGAGTTCTTTCCCTAACTCAAGTGATTAAATGTGTCCCAAAGTCACCAAACAGACAGCAAAAGACTGGGGGAAAAAAATCAAGGGAAAAATGTTGCCATTTCAGGAATTATTGTCCTCAAAAGTTCAAAAAAAGGAAAACTATGGAAGAACAGAATTAAAAGGAGAGCGAGAAGGCTGTTAGTGAAGGCTATAATCATCTTTCTGACCTCAGTTTCTTTCCTCTCATTCTTTGCAGAGGTGGCACAACTTTGACACAGTACTGAAGGCATTCTCTGCCATGTACTTGAATCATCTTGCACCTTGGCAATGAAACTGGTTCTGAGGCCAAGCCCAAATGAGCCAAGTCTTAAATTAAGTCCTAGATGCAACCTATCTGTCCAGTATCTATTCTTTGGTTCCTTGACAAACAAACAAACAAACAATAACATGCAATTTTGTTTGAAATAGGCATTGGTGGGCACGAACACATCAGCTACTGATGATGTGTCACATAGCAGGAAAATTTGGTAACCTCATCTCTTTCTTATTATTTTTAAATGTTCCTAGTCTATAAGACTGAAAAGGTAATTGTGGGCAGTGCCTGATGTAACAAGGCCGGGTGTGGAGACAATGACTGGTATTGTATGAAAAGCAGAGGGTGGAACCAGGCCAAGTTGATTCTGGAGAAGGATTTCCAGTACCTGCTGGGTGGAGGGGACTTGAGTGCCTTGAGTAATAAGAGAAGGGATGTGTACATCTGTGTGTTTGTGTATGCACAAAGTAAGTCAACAACACTCCTGATGAAGCTAATAAAACAGAGCCTGATATGTCAATACTTAAAGCATATTTATGCTGACTCAACTATCAGTCAGTCTTCCTCAGAACAATTTCCTTTGAAGGATGGCTGTTCATCAAAGTCATAAACTGCTATCTTTCTTGGCTGAACCCTGTGATCTCTTTAACTGGAAATAATAACAATTGAATCAAAGATCATCTGATTGCAAAAGGTGCATGGCTGGATTTACAGACTTCACTGAGACATAAATCAAAATGTGTAAACTATAATGGCTGGGTTCACACAACACACTATGGTACATTTTTTTTAAATTAAAAAAAAACATACTATGGGTAATTTCAAGGGATGTCCTTCTTTTTTGTAGATGGGGGCTGTGTTCCAAATAATGGGATAATTGAATGGATGGGGCCAGAGTAAAAATTAACTATTGCATTTAAATGTAATTAATTAAATTTAATTAATTTAATTTGATGTAAGTAACGTACATAATTGAATTAATTCCGATGGACAATAGTACATTCCACATTCCAAAAGGGTCTTAGAATCTAGCTCAGTGTTTCTCAACCTTGGCAACTAGAAGATGTCCGGACTTCAACTCCCAGAATTCCCCAGCCAGCAATGGCTGGGGAATTCTGGGAGTTGAAGTCCAGACATCTTCAAGTTGCCAAGGTTGAGAAACACTGATCTAGCTGGATCACAAGCTGAACATAATCCTAAAGGGTGATGCAACTACAAATAAAACAAATGCATTGCTAGATGCATATGTCAATATTACATCATCGTTCTTCTCTATGCCGTACTGGTGAGACCACATCAAGAATATTTCAGGCACTACATTTTAGGAATTTATTGACAGGTTAAAATGTGTTCAGAGGACCGGAACCAAGATGATAAAAGGTCTGAAAGGAAGCACTTAGGAGGAACAGTTGAAGTCACTGGGTATATTTAGCATGGTGAAAAGGAGACAGATGCTGTTTTCAAGTATCAGCGTTCCGTCTCCTATGGGAAAAGGGGCAGAATGGTTCTGAGTTGTTCAAGAAGACAGGATAAGAAACAGTGGGTTTAAATTACACGGAAGTGAATTTCAGTTGGATATCAGGAAAAAAAAATTCTTAACAGTAATAGCAATTCAACAATGGAGCACACTTCCTCAGGTGGTGATGGACTGTCCTTTAGTGGTGATATTTCAACAGAATTTGGATGGCCAGCTCTTTACAAAGTTGCAGCAAATAGGATTAGATTATCTCCAAAATCCCTTTCAATCTTTACATTCTGTGATTCTATTCTTATCATAGGAATTGATTGTTCCTAATTACATTTCATCCTCCCTCTGATTTAATTTGAGACCTTTCTAAAATCAAACTGGGTCTGATACAAGCAGTCACTGATGTGTGTGTGTGTGTGTGTGTGTGTGTGTGTGTGTGTGTATGATGTACATCCAAATCACGCAAGTCCAAACGCTCCCCTACTCCTCCCGTCTCTACTCCTCGAGCTACAATTCCCAACATCAGAAAAGGCTTAAAAGACTGTACAGAGAAGACCACATTTCCCAAGAGGCAACAAGAAGAGAGAGAAAAAAAATGCTCGCGTGTGGCGCAGAGACTGCTGGATGTTGTAGTCCTCGTGGGAGGGTTTTCCCCGTAACCATGCTCCTCCTCCTCCTCCTCCTCCGCTCTCCTCCCCGAAGACGGAAGCCTGCGGAAAAGTGAAGAAGAGCGGAGTTGGCGAGATGGGGGGCTCCAAAGTGAAGGTGGCGGTGCGGATCCGACCCATGAATAAGAGAGGTGAGTTGCGGGGCGATGAGCGGACCGGGCGCCTTCCAGTAAGTGTGAATGGAAGAAGAGAGGAGACTTCCCCACAAGCAGCGCCCAAAGAAAAGACTCACCCCCATTCCACGCAAATAACATTTGTGGAGGAATCAAACGTCGCGACCGAGGGACCGAGAACGATCCTTCCTTAAGGGGTTGGTGGCTGGGCAGGTCTTTCTCCCCTCGTGTTGGCAAAGTGATGCCCCTCCCGCAGAGGATTAAAAACGGAGGGAACGAAGGACGCTTCGGAATGCTTGCTGGAGAGAGACCACCACCCCCTCTTCCCAGGACCAAAAGGAGAAGGAAGGACGAATATCAGCTCCCCTCCCCTTTCCAGTTGAGTGGGTGAAAAGCATCTAAAAAGCAGACCCCCCCCCCAAAAAAAACCACTGCCCTAGTGCTGAAGCGTATATTTAAGGAGTTAACAATGCCCTCCCCCTCTTCAATATAGGAGGGGAAGGGTGGCTTTCCCCAGAACTGAAAGCCTGCAGACGTGGGTTGAAAGCTTCAGTCACATTCTGTTTTGAGAAATTCTGGGGAATCCTCTGTTAGAAGGAAGTCCGGGAGAGAAGGGCCACTTCCCCCCTTCACTGTATGGAAAAATATTTCTGCCACTGTATGTAAAAATATTTTGCCCTGAAGCAGGAGGCAGAGACAAAAACGGGGGAGAGTCAGAAGGAGCAGCAGCTGGAAACTGTGTGGCCCGCCTTCTTGCTGAGGTGAGGGAATCCCTTGCCAAGGTGAAAGTGTGCCCAGGAATCTTAAACACAGAAGAAAGGAAGGAGCGCTGCCAGCCTGTGTTAGGAATTAGAGGGAAGTTCCCTGCTTGATAGGCATTGCTGCCCAAATAGCAGAGAAACTTAGGAGGACCAGAATGAAACTGGCCAGTGTCCTGTGTCCATCCCAGCTTCCCCTGGGACAGGAGCCTGAACAGAATAATCTGTGCTCATAAGAGTAGGAAGTCCTTCCTTCACCTGTGAAGCAACTGAAGTTTTGGGACCCAGACTTTAAGAAGGAGTTAATAAGCAAACACTCTCTGTATGTGTGTGCAGATTAAAGTGAAATCTCTTCCTTCAAGGTCCGAAAAACCCCAAGTAGATCTTGAGCAATTTGGAGGCCAGATGAGAATGAGAGATTGACTGCCTTTATACAATATGTGTCACCTGGTTGTTAACTTTTCTGGCTTTGCACAAAGACATGAACCACTACACATTAACCAGATGGCCACCAGACGAAACAAAAACCTAAGGTTAAAAATAACTAAGCTTCGCAAGTTATGAAAATGGACTGCCAAGTTGTTCACTGACCTGGTCTAAGTTAGTTGTGTCAATGTCATCTCATCCTTTTTCCCTTTCTTGTAAATTTGCCTTTTCCATTTTAGGATGATTTTTATATGCTTTTCCACCTTTGGTATATCTTTTTCACAGTCTCTTGTTTTCACCTGCTCACAATTCTTTCTACATTGTAGTCAGATATACAGCAGTTGTGCAGCTACAATACTTGCTTTTAATTCAGGCTGGCAATATGAATCATAATATTGCCCTGCATGAGTGATGGCAGGGAAGCACCTAGTGAGGTGCTATAACTGCATTTTTTTGCTGTACGTTTCTTCACAGGTGTCAACTACCTGGGTGAGTTCATACAAGCATGGAGATTAAGACAGGTTGTCTCCTAATATTTCAATTGAGGCATGTCCTATCATGGAAGATAGACATGAACAGTTCTTTTTTTTTAGTAATGTTTGAAGGGAAGGAGGAAATTTTCTGGTGTTCTTAAACTTGTTAAATTGGTTAGATAAGCAACTAAATGGCATTTTCATGACATGGCCTTTAAAAAAAATAGGTCATTTTATAGCTTTTTAAATATATAATACCCCCTTTCCCCCTACCCCTTGTATGAAACCCCTCCCCCATATAGTATCATATTTCAACTTTTCTCCTCCCCTCCGATGTGAAATTATATTTCAAAAAGCTAGTTGCTAAGCTTTGCATTTTACAGCATGATCAAATGCCAAGTAGTCTAAACTTTCTTGTCTGTTAAGTTGGAGAGGCAGAGACTACACTGGGAAACCTGTCCTGTGCTATGAATTTTCATCCCTATCAAGCTGCTTAGGTCATCTTCTGCATCAAGCAGAAAATGATGCTATCACAAGGCAATGAATATAGAATTATATTCATATGAATTAACTACTCCAAAGTGAAATGAAAACTAATTTCTCCAATCCATTCACTACTTTAGGCTAAAATGAGGTTGGATTAGGGTTCATTGTGAGAACCCAACAGTTATACTAATGGGTTGTGCGAAGGCAGTACAATATTGTATGTTATGCCCAAGCAAATAATATGGTTTGCTTCATTGGCATAACATGCTAAATGAATGTAGTCATTATGTTTTATTCATCTGAGTTTAGAATTTACAGTGTTTTATGGATGTTTCTTCATAATGTTTCACTAATTCCCCCTCCCTGCAACAAGAGGAATAATTCTGATGGAAACAACACTTTTTAAATGTCTTCCCAATGCCATTTTTGTTACTATGAGGTTGTAATTATGTGATTATAGCAAAATAGTAAGGTCTGGAATCTTTTTCAAGTCTAAAGAAACGCATATCTAGTTCTTATCAATAGAGAATATTTACCAATACTCTGCCTTTTTACATTTGTGCTTGAGGGCAACTGTCCTGAATAGTTTGCATTTTACATGAGCTTACAGAATTATCACTCAAGTAATTATTAGATGAAGCCCTAAACAAAACGGATTTATCATTCTCTCTGGTCCCCACCCCCAAGGCCATAATATCATTCAGCTGCTGCTTTTCCCTGTATGTGGCTTTTGTTCAGAAAAAGTAAAAAAAAAGGTCACTTATTAATTGCTTGATGTGTAGTTGAGATCCATTAGACCAGAACCATATCATTCACAATTCATTTTTGGTTTGGAGATGGAGAATATTGTCGTTCTGGTTTGATCTAAGAATATACTCTCCATCCAACCAGATGCTCAACTCTCCTCTTTGTTCCCAAGCGTAAAATTGCTAGTGTTGAATTGATGCTTGGCTAAAAATCTGCCAGCTAACATCTTGGGAAGTGAAAAGAAGGGAGGGGGGTGGGGGTCAGGGAATTTTTAGTGGCAGGAAGAGGCTGACTTACTCCTCCTCTTCTCCATTACTCTGGACAATGTCTGTTTCAGCTACACTTGCATATTTCCTTATTAAATTGGTACTCTAAAATTTCTATCAGTGACTCTTCTACACACTGATCTCCCGGACAGAAACTTCTCCAATCTTTCTAAGATGAATTGTTGACATTTTTGCAGATATAATAAAGGCATAATATTGCGGAAAATCGTGGACTCTTTTTATATTTAAACTTGTGAAAGTAAAAGGATAAATGGATAAGCATTTATTATGTAGCTATTTTTTAAAAGCTAAACTGTTCAAACACCTCATAACTATGCATGGTATCAAAACAGACATATTTTACATTTGAAACATACGTGTGTGTGTGTGTGTATGCGTATGCGCGCATGCATAGTATTGAATGGAACTTGAAAATTTGTTTGACAGCTGAATTTTAAAAGGGGAAATTGAAAACCCAGGAGTAGCTGGGTTGAGATCCCAGTAACAATTGTGCTTCTGTGTTGGAGTGTGGCAAATATCAAAGCTCTCTCTCACTTTGGAGTAAAGATGCCTTATGCATGCCATTGTCTGCCCTAACAATAGCCTTATCTAGAGAAAAATTGTTTAAATGACCTTTGTTTTCAATTACAAATGCTTCGGTTTCCTGGAGCCATATGTTGAAATCTCTCCATATTCACCTCACAAACATAGGAAGAATAGCTTAAAAACTTTATTCCTTTAAACTAATGTTAAATCACAGTTCTGCCATTTGAAAAATGGAACAATAGCTTAGTTTATCATAAATGAATCCTTTCCTCTGATGTATTTTTAAGGAAAATAGAAGTGCCCATGTTCAATTATATGGAGTTACACGAATTATGATCACAATTGGGAAACCTTGGATGTTGAGCAAAGCAGTCATTAAGCCCACATGACTACTTTGCTCAATGACCACAAGCATGGCACTCCCAATTGTGGTCCTTAAATGATCTGTGTCATTAAAGGGATGGAGTAAAAAGGCTGGGAGGACATCTCAGCTCCATGTACAGCTGAAATCCCCCCCCCCCCGCAATGCTCTGTCAGGCAGCCCTTTGAGAGCTGAGACTTCTCTGCTGAGAGCTGAGATTTCCTGCCAGAGAACAGCCCTTTGAGTGAAAGAGCAGGGAGGTAGAGAAAGGAAAGGGGAAGGAGGTAGAGGGGGGAGGATTTTCGGCTCCCTGTTTGCTTGGATTTTGACTGCCAAGGTTCAAGCAGGCACAGAGCTTAGGGTTCTTCTTTCCCCGTCTCTGCAGAGAGCTCTGTGCAGGTGAGGAGGGAAGGATTTGGGATTTTGTGCATACTTGGAAATCCAGGCAGTCATGGAGGTCCTTATCTCCTGCTTCTGTGTAGAACTCCACAGGGACAGGGTGTCCTGACCAAGGCTTCCCAAGAGCACGTAGCAAAGTCCTGACAAAACCCCCTTTTATTAATTTACTGTGAATTCTGCTCATTCCATCCAGCAAAGTCTTTCAAGGGAGGATTTACAGTCACAGACCTTATCTGGCTTGGAGAGCTGCCAAGCCAACGTCTGCAAAAACTTGGCAAGGAGTCTCGGAGAGTCACAAGCCAATTAAGCGAACTAATTGTCTCCTGCAAACTCCACTCCCCTTTCGCTCCTCTTTTATTTCCTCTGGGGTGGGCATTCATCGTCCACCTGTGGCCTTACGCCCAAGTCGACCCCTGTTCTTTAGCTCCAGCACAGAGGTGGGTTGCCAATTTTTCTACTTCTGGTTTGGGCGCGCTCACGCACGCCACTTCTGACCATGCGCAGAAACGTCTGGGTGGGTGGGCGGAGCCTCCCGCCACCGCTACTACAGGTTTACTTGAACCGGGAGCAACCCACCCCTGCTCCAGCTGTTCGTCTGCCTCACTGACGTCTGATTGATAATTGGCATATGACTCTGGCCCCCTCTCTGCCTCCAACACAGAGCCCTTATCAGAACCTTACCCAGACTCCAGGACTGCCCCATGTTCCTCCCCAACCTCCTCACTGTCCAAATCTGCTGCCAGCTCTGATGGCCACTGAAGGGCCACAACACAGGGATTGGGATTTGAGCTCTGTGCCTGCTTGAATTTTGACTGCTAAGGTCCAGGAATTAATGGATTTTGGGGTCCTTGACTCCCTGCCTCTGCAGAGATCTCCGTGGAGTTGTGGAGAGAAGGATGCCTGCTCGCATTTCAGTTGTCGAGATTCATGCAGACAAAGATCAGCAGGGTGCTTTTTCAGCCAGCCCCCAGGGAAAAGAGGGACCCTCTTGGCAGGCAGTAGCAACTGCCAGTTTCCCCATTGACATCCTGAGGAGGCAGGCAGAGATGACTGCAAATGGCAATCATGCGATTGTGAGGCGCTTGATAACCAGTTGTAAGTGTGAACAGAAGAACCCAAGAACGGTGCCAAGAACCTCTATCATAATCACATGACTATGTTTGTGTGTGACATTTTATAATAGTTGGAAGTCTTTTATAGACCATAAAGCCCCTTTCCAAGGCTGTCATAATTTCAAACACTAATTAAGCGACTGGTCTGAGGACTATCTATATATCTAAATATGAAAAATTGCATATTCTCAATTTTTATTTATAAAAACAAGCCATTTAAAGCCATAGTTTTTGATCTTGGCTAATTTTCTGATTCTTAAACTAATACATTAAAAAGGTAAAGGTTTCCCTTGCACATATGTGCTACTCATTCCTGACTCTAGGGGACGGTGCTCATCTCCATTTCAAAGCTGAAGAGCCAGCACTGTCCAAAGACGTCTCTGTGGTCATGTGGCCGGCATGACTAAATGCCAAAGGCACACAAAACCCTATTACCTTCCCACCAAAGGTGGTCCCTATTTTTCTACTTGCATTTTTACATGCCTTTGAACTGCTAAGTTGGCAGAAGCTGGGACAAGTAACGGGAGCTCACTTCGTTATGCAGTGCTAGGGATTCAAACTGCTGAACTGCTAACCTTTCTGATCGACAAGTTCAACATCTTAGCTGCTGAGCCACCGCGTCCCTGAAAAGTAATACATTGCCATCTACTAAACTGACAAGCATATTCAAACACCCCTTATAATGCATACTTTAAAAACAAAGTGACCTTTCATTGAAGGCAGTGCATTTATGTCAGGCTACATTCATCAATATACTTTCATCAAAGACCATCAACCAGCTTCCTAATTATAAAAGTTTTGCTGGGAACTAGTTTCCCAAACAGGAATGCAAGTGGTGTTATCAACTAAATAGCCATGCCATATCACATGTATGGGTAGGTTATGCTGAGTTTGAATTTGGCTAAAATTAATGTTTATTTGAGCTGAAATAGCTTTTTTTTTTTACTTCATAGTAATCTTTACAACACAATGTATTAATACCTGCTTGTTGGTAAGTCAATGGAAGCTATAAAGTTTTGGTTGGGGGAAACAGATGGATCCAGATTTGGAAATAACAGCAAATCTGTTAAGATAAATTTAGTAGCTGGAGTAGTAGGGTTGTACAGTGAGCCGGAACACACATCAAATGTGGTTGTTTGGTATCAAAGTGCTGGCTTATGCGTGAGTTGGATTGATTCCTATGGGTGTGGAAGGGCTTTCCCTTTTTCCCATTTTTTTCTTCTGTGTGTGCCCTGTCTGCTATGATTTATCTGATGATGCTCCTGCTTGCCTAATTATCTATGACTCATTTGGATTTTATTTTATACTACTGCAAACACTGAGCTTAAAATAATGTTTCTTAAGTATATTCTTCTTCTGCAAGTTGGTAGGAGCAGGGCTACTTTTTTTATTTCTATCTTACCTAGCACTGGAAATCTGAAGACAAGTATTGTGTGTTTTCTAGCTGCTGTACTCCTACATAATAAATGAACTATTGTAGTCTGAAATTTTAATGAATTGTAACAGGGACATCCTTTGTAAGGTGATTAGAAAAAATGTTGATTGTAAATCCTGTTTTAAGATTTTTATAAATTCTGCTGCTTTCCCCCAACTTTACTTTTTAACTGTAGGTTCAAATAAAATTAGTGTCACAAGCAGTAAATAACTTCACATAGTATTCAGAAGTAGGTCCATTTATTTTTAATAAGAGACCCTCAAGAAGCTATGCATTGTATTGCAGAATTAATCACTGTCTACATAAAACATTTTCTGAATCCCCATCCATCCATCCATCCATCCATCCATCCATCCACCCCTCCCTCCCTCCCTCCCTCCCTCCCTTCCTTCCTTCCTTCCTTCCTTCCTCATCTGCAGAAGAATAAATGCCTTTAGCTAGCATTCTTGGCAACATATTTCATAAAACTGTGGCTTCTCTGAATTTCTTTCTAATTGCTGTTGAGTATTGCAAAATTTACTTTTCTGGTGATGGTGTTTAGGAAAGATATCTCAAGAATAGCATGCGGTCACCGAGGAAATTGAGTAGAGATATGGTTTTCCTTCATACCTTGTTTCTCTAATCGGTAATGTTACTTAGATCTCTCTTGTTTTTCTTCCCATTTGGAATGCCAACTGGTATCTATTGAACCTGTAGGATTCATTTCCAGAATCACTGGAACATTCTATTATAAGGATTTTGAAATTCTTTGGAATGTGATTAAAAAGAGTGTGAGATCTCATTTGTGAAAAGATTGATAATCCTGGGACATTTACTGTTAACTTTGCTGTAATTGACGGCTGCAGAAGAGTGTTTCGTGTATATATCTATTACATTTGGGACTGCAGTTAAGCTTAACTAGTGGTAATTATATTCACCTGATAACGGATCCTGGTATATTCTATAACAAGCATGTGCTTTGTAATTTTATACAGTCTTCAACAAGTGGTTCAGTGTAAAAGTTCCATAATATTAGAAAGTTTAAAACCAACTACTCCAATTACACATTATGTTGTCTTTGTCTTGTTCCCCCCTTTCCCTTGTCTTTTGTAAGCCGCCCGGAGTCCTCAAATAAATAATAATAAAAATAATAATACACAATGTGTCCTTGTTTCTGTAATGAAAACAACCCCTATTACTAGAATTACCTTTGGAAACATCATTCTTCTTCATGCTCAGTTCCTTAAATATATATGAGCACTAATATGATGTGTCTAGTTTGACTTAGTATATAGATTTAGATTTGTTTGTCCTACTTTTATTATTTTTATAACTAACACAAGGCAGTAGACATATATAATACTCTTTCCTTCTATTTTCCCCACAACTATCCTGTGAGTTGAATTGGACTGAGAGACAGTGATTAGCCCAAAGTCACCCAGCTGGCTTTCATGCCTAAGGTGGGACTAAAACTCACAATTTCCTAGATTCTAGCCAAGTGCATATGTGGTTTATAAACCATACTTTATGGCTTAGTGGTGTCAATTCAACTGTTGCTTGTTATGTAAAGCATAATTAAGCAAACTGGCTTAGAACAAACTGTGAATCTATTGATGAAATTGCAAGGGGATGTTTGGATCATCAAGTCCAGTTCTTGTCACTGCAGGTGCTTAAATCAAAACACCCCTGGCTCTGACAGATGATGATCTAGCCTCTAATTTAGTGTTTCTCAACTTTGGCAGTTTGAGGATGTGTGACTTCAACTCCCAGAATTCCCCAGATAATCAATGTAGAGCCAGTACTTCTTCAGATAACTGATTCCTCTGTTAAATTGCTGTTATTGCTAAAGCATTTTGCTAAAACTCAGAGGAATCTTCATTCCTATAATTTAAAACCATCACATTCTACATTCCTGGTTGACACCTATTAGTATGTACTTTTTAAAATCTGACCTTCTTTCAGATACTTGTATGGAATTAAAGTACAGGTGAAACTCGAAAAATTAGAATATGTGCAAAAGTTCATTTATTTCAGTAATGCAACTTAAAAGGTGAAACTAATATATGAGATAGACTCATTACATGCAAAGCAAAATAGTTCAAGCCGTGATTTGTCATAATTGTGATGATTATGGCTTACAGCTCATGAAAACCCCAAATTCACAATCTCAGAAAATTAGAATATTGTGAAAAGGTGCAATATTCTAGGCTCAAAGTGTCCCACTCTAATCAGCTAATTAAGCCATAACTCCTGCAAAGGGTTCCTGAGCCTTTAAATGGTTTCTTAGTCTGCTTCAGTAGGAATCACAATCTTGGGAAAGACTGCTGACCTGACAGTTGTGAAGAAAACCATCATTGACACTCTCCATAAGGAGGGAAAGCCTCAAAAGGTAATTGCAAAAGAAGTTGGATGTTCCCAAAGTTCTGTATCAAAGCACATTAATAGAAAGTTATGTGGAAGGGAAAAGTGTGGAAGAAAAAGGTGCACAAGCAGCAGGGATGACCGCAGCCTGGAGAGGATTGCCAGGAAAAGGCCATTCAAAAGTGTTGGGGACTTTCACAAGGAGTGGACTTAGGCTGGAGTCAGTGCATCAAGAGCCATGACACAGAGACGGATCCTGGACATGGGCTTCAAATGTCGTATTCCTCTTGTCAAGCTGCTCCTGAACAACAAAGAACGTCAGAAGCATCTTACCTGGGCTAAAGAAAAACAGACCTTGTCTGTTGCTCAGTGATCCAAAATCCTCTTCTGATGAGAGCAACTTTTGCATCTCATTTGAAAACCAAGGACCCAGAGTATGGAGGAAGAATGGAGAGGCACACACTGCAAGATGCTTGAAGTCCAGTGTGAAGTTTCCAGTTTGTGTTGATTTGGGGAGCCATGTCATCTGCTGGTATTGGTCCACTGTGCTTCATTAAGTCCAGAGTCAACACAGCCATCTACCAGGAGATTTTGGAGCACTTCATGCTTCCTTCCGCAGATGAGCTGCATGGGGATGCTGACTTCATTTTCCAGCAGGACTTGGCACCTGCCCACACTTCCGAAAGCACCAAAACCTGGTTCAATGACTGTGGGATTACTGTGCTTGATTGGCCAGCAAACTCACCTGACCTGAACCCCATAAAGAATCTATGGGGCATTGCCAAGAGAAAGATGAGAGACATGAGACCGAACATTGCAGAAGAGCTGAAGGCCGCTATTGAAGCATCCTGGTCTTCCATAACATCTCAGCAGTGCCACAGGCTGATAGCTTCCATGCCATGCCGCATTGAGGCAGTAATTGCTGCAAAAGGGGCCCAAACCAAGTACTGAGTACATATGCATGCTTATACTTTTCAGAGGTCCGATATTGTTCTATGTACAATCCATGTTTTATTGATTGCATGTAATATTCTAATTTTCTGAGATTGTGGATTTGGGGTTTTCATGAGCTCTAACCATAATCATCAATTATGACAAATCACGGCTTGAACTATCTTGCTTTGCATGAAATGAGTCTATCTCATATATTAGTTTCACCTTTTAAGTTGCATTACTGAAATAAATGAACTTTTGCACGATATTCTAATTTTTTGCGTTTCACCTGTATATTATGACTTACCATCATAGTCAAGTCTCATTCTCATGGATTCCAATTGCCAATCTTCTGATCTTCTTGTAATTTTTTTTTTATCCTTGCCAGTTTGATGGAGTCCTTTTTAAAGTTTGACCCTCAGGCCTTGGATAGATTGTAAATCATTTTGCATCATGTCTATGATTTGAAGTTGCTTGTATCTTCATAATTATGTTTTAATATTAATACATATCTGCATAAAAGATATAATTGTGGTCATCCTGTTTAGTTCAGGGAACCTAAAATTATAAGAAATCTGCCCACAATTTTCCATGGTGGATATTTTGAAAAGCTATTTTTATTTCTGAAGTGCTTCCCACATGCCCTATTTTATGTTTATTGAAAAGAATTAGCAAGCTGCCTTAAGTTACCTTCTTCTCCTTCCATCTTATGTTCAGTAAGAAAATATTATAATATATTTCTTTAGTGTAAGTAAAACGTTCAGGTACTATTAATTTGGAATGCTTATTTATCTGCTGCCCAAATGTAAAATAAGGTTTCAGTGATTCAAATACCTGGCTATACTTCATTTTTCTAGAAAACTATTATGAGAAAAAAGGAGATAAACATGTTAAATGCCATTTAACATGTTAAATGGCAACAGAAAATTTCTTGTCTTTCTTTTTGCCATTAAAACTAGTTTGTGGAAGGATGTTTTAAAAGGTGAATTTTCAATTAAGTGGGCTTACAACTTCGAGTTGTAGCAATGTAAATGATACACACTTGAACCTGCAATATTATTGATAATATTATTGATAATTTCCTGTGATTCCAGGAAGAAACATTGCTTGTCCTCAACTTGTCTGTAGTGAAACAAAGCTATATGTTTCTTGAGATCTAGCAATTCAAAGAGTTCCTCAGCTGCAAATGTGAAAATTTGAAAGCTGCAGTCAACATAGGATACTGTAGATGTGTACAATGTCCTCACCTTCAGTGGCCTTTCTGCATAGAGGCTCAGCTTACACAAAGTTTGAGAAGTGTTGAGCAACAAACAAGGGGACTATCATCCTCATTCAGTAGAACTTGAGGAGAACATTCTTCAAATCTGCAGATGCTGATAAGATAATATGTATGATTGTATGAATAAAAATGGAAAATGGGGATAGAGAAGTATCCTTTTTGGATTCTTTATCACTAGCTTGTACCCTGATTTGGACCAATCAGAATAGGAGAGAGAACATGGCACCATTTTTATTAGGTAAACTTGTACCAGTTTTTCACAATTGGTCTGTCTAATCCAGTATGATGTATCTGTTTTAGTCTGACTATTAGTGGTAGTTCTATGAGGACATTTGCTCTGTGTTTTCCTACATTGTTTGATAAAATCTTCATGTAAGACTGGTTCTTTACTAAGGAAGTTTTCTGTTCTGGATGTAACAATGACAAAATGTATATTGAAACTAGAGAGGAAATGTTCTTCTCCCACTTACCTAATCTAAATAATTGTGTGACAGCTTTTGTCTTCCTTCCTCTCTAGTTCTGAACTTTACAGTTCCTTCCCAGTCCTTCAAAATGTCTCTGCAGATTCTGTACAACCAGCTCTTTGGAGATGGGAGGAGCTACAGAAAGAAGTCTGCAGAAGTTTCCCCAAAATTGGTCCCTTCTCTCCATCTGTTAGATAAAAGTTCCTATCATTTTCATCTATTGGAGCTCCAGACATACTAGTGGAATGCCGACAGTTGTAATCCAAGAGATGTGGGTGATGCCAGATTTGAGAAGGCTGCTGTAACTCTTTTTTTTAGAAAAGTATAAAGCTGAATATCCTGGTAGGCAGTTATAGATAATCAGGGGACAAATTGGTTAGCAAAATAGAAATGAACCGGTTGTAATATTAAAAAAAAAACCTATGGTTCTAAAAATGGCATTTGACATGTTTATCCTCTTTTTTTTCTCATAATAGAAATAGATCTGCATACAAAATGTGTGGTAGATGTGGAGACAAACAAAGTTATTCTTCATCCTGTGAACACTAACCTCTCAAAAGGAGATGCTAGGTAAGTCCAGTTGTCTTTTGGGAAAAAAAAACACATTTGGGACAGCTTAGCTCAAATATTTTATTTGAAAACAACTGTTGAAAATTAAAGCAGATTAGTTCCTCTGAATGGTGAATGGCTGAATCAACAGGTTGGAGAAGGTATAGGTTTAATTGGAAGGCAGTGGATAATGTGTTGTTTTTATGGATTCTGACATAAAGGTATGTTCTGAGTTCTGGAGAATAATTAGAAGATTGTGTGATGAGTTTACTTCTATTTCCTTGGTTTAGAGCAGTGTTTCTCAACCTTGGCAACTTGAAGCATTCGCTTGCTGGGGAATTCTGGGAGTTGAAGTCCAGACATCTTCAAGTTGCCAAGGTTGAGGAACACTGGTTTAGGGCAAAGTAATATGTCTGGCCCCGGTGAAATGCACCTGATTAGGTCTGTTGCAAATTTTCTGATCATATTCTGTGTCCTCTTAATTGATTGATTAATTGGTTCATTCATTCATTTCCTTGTTAATGGGATCCTGGGTGATTTAACTAATTCCAGTTTATAGCAAAACCTTATTACACTGAATCCCTAACTGATTTCTGCAGTGGTTTGATTGCTGTAGTGCTTCGCAGGTTACAAGCATTTCATGTTTGCTCTGCGATCCTAAAATGTAGGGAAGAAAAGAAGAATGGAAAAAAGGCAGGTTAGAGGTAGCAGAGAAGATCCACTAAGAATCATGAAGTGAAGTAATGTAAACTCTGGATAAAGAATGGAGAAGAAAGTGATATATACTGTATATATTTTGCTTTAGCACACATTAATGTTAAAATATATCATTCTAGATAGTAACAAAATTTTACTTGAGCTGTCTTGGGTTACACCTGAAGGTTGTAATCCAAAACATGTAGAAGGTTCGGCTTTGAAAACGACCATTATCCTACCATATAAGACATAAAATTATTCTTACTCATTTTAAATGTCTCTTTGTTCATGTTCAGTGAGAACATATAAAGCAGAGATCTCTAATATTTTTGGGCCAGTTGATACAGCCTTGTGAATGGCTGCCATACTGAACATGGCCAGTAACAAAATATCCATTTTCATTGGGAGAAATTGGGAAGTTGTTCCTTACCACATCAACTTATATTTTTTTACTGGGCAGATGGGCTGGCTTCCAAAGAAAGAAATGTTCCGTAAAGGGTTTATATGAGATGCTGAACCATATTAGGAAATGAGTAAGACACACTAGGCTGTACTTTATTTTACAGCATGTTAATCTCCCATTTAGGTTTATAAAATATATATGCCTACATGTACCAAATACACATTTCACGCTATTCCTTTTGGGACTAATCGATTTAAGAAAAATGCAGAAAGAAATAAATGATGAGCCAAAGAAATTGAAGTCATAAATAATGGGGGAAGGGGGGAATGCTGCTGAATGTATTTTATATCAACCCATTTATTATACTTCTCCATTTCTTTCTGTCTTTACAAACCCCTGGAGAACATATCCATAATTTCCCTCTGTTTTCTCTCTCTCAAGGTTCTCATCAACACTTTCCAAATATACTTTTCTTAATTTTCCTCTTTCTCTCAATACATTTACTCACCCGTCATATTACCTTTTTTGTGTGATTTGATCACCATTTTCTCTGTGCGATCAGGCTAACACTACTAACACTTTCATTCATATGGGTCACCTATTTTGTGTTCACATTCATTTAGCACCTATTCATGGTTCACTTGATTCTATCTGTTCTTTTCCCTTTTCTCTTATACTAGTTAACTAAAACTATTCTCACTACATTCAGCTTACTATCATTTTTTTCTTGACTTGACAACTCTTATTTAATATTGGAAAATTAATAGGACATATGCTTTTAAATGTCTATTTTCATTTCTTACGATAGTATCTTCCATCCTTCTCTGTGGCAATCATCGTCTTATATGCTTTTTTCTCTCATGTTCAGTTTTACCATTCACTTGAGCACAACTGGTAACTATTACTAACCAATGGATCATACTTCTGGCATACATTTTATCCCTTTCATTCACAATTAAACTTAAATTTCATTGATATTTAAACCTACACTTTGATTGATTGATTGATTACTTCAGAAAGATTCCCAACACCTTATAAAACTAGAATAAGACCATTAAAAACAGTTCAAATAAACAAATACCCATGTTATCCATAAAATACAACCATGCTCAGTTCGAAAAATAATAAATACTTAACAAATTAAAAGCAGAAAAGCAGACCCCCCTTTTCATTATATCTTTAAAAAACCACTATCTGGATCTCTGACAGCTGTTCCATAAATTAGAACATAAGGAATAAAACTTTCTATACGACAGTTCCAATGAATTTTGGCTAGGGGTGTCTTTCACAAAAGCATCTCTAAAATAAGTTATAAAATACAAGGAAAACTGCTTCCTAGGGGCCCTTTCATAAAGCAGACTGTCCAATTTTAATGTGGTAATGTCTGAGTTGTACACTAATGCTGTTTCAGCTTCTTCCTAAGTAGATGTTTTGAAAACTGAAGACCGTTATGTAGTGGCAGTAATAAAAACATACAATCAAACAGGTGTATATTATGTAGAACTGAAATTGTATGAAATTTGCAGAAATAAACATATCAGTCTTTTCAAATTAAATCATGATTTTAAGCCCATGTGACTCATGTCTTACCCTAGAATCTGATAAAATATTTATAATCATACAACACAAGTAAAAGATGATATAAACATACTTCATTTGTATGATTCTTGCAGCTGATAAGGGTACTATTTTTTGTTGTTATTTTTGGTCCCTTCAAGTCAGTAGCTGGCAACTATCTGGACAAGTGTTTGTCATGTTCTTGGCAAGATTTTGGAAGTGAGTTACCATTGCCTGCTTTCAAAGGCTGAGGGAGAGTGACTGGCCCAAGGACACACACTGGCTTCATACCTAAGGTGGGATTGGAACTCACAGTCTCCTGGTTTATAGCCTGGTGCTTTAATCACTACACCAAAGTGCTTTTCACTTTTTTGGAGTACTATTATCTAAATTCAGTAGTACAATGTCTTCTTGTGGATCAAATAGAAGATGTTTATAAATAATTTTGAAAGCTGCGGAATACAACTTTCCACATCTTTTTTAATTAGGGAAATTGTTGTTGGAGTTAAACTGGAAGTGATATGGGGAGGGGGAAATGGTGGTGGAAGACAGGTTGACTGTGTAGATGCAGGTTGCATGTGAAACGGTTAAATGTGACTCATCATTTATTGATTGATTGATTTATCAAACTTCTGAACTGCCCATCTTCCTCAAAAAGGGGCTATAAGTAGCCAGAGGGGGATAGTAATTGTAATATGATAAAAACCTCTTAGATGTGTTGAGACCTTCTAAGATGGCCTGAAACCTTTTAATGCTGACAAATTTCTTCCTGAATTTATTGTGCTGGTGAAATTTCTTTGTACCATAATGGTAATGAAATGTCCTAGGATATTAAAATGATCTGATATTACTTTGTCCTTGTTTTGAATCAAACTTATGTGAAGCCTGGCTCATTTATCCTTCCTAGATTTTGGAAGAGCATTGCTGGCGGATGATGGCATTTATCAAATTAAGGCACCTCTAATCTTGTATGTGAAGTTTCTGGGATCTGTGATGGCACTATTGGTGTCAATGTGGAGGGAAAATAGGCAGAATCTGAGAGTCATGAAATCCAAGCAGAATTGAATCCAATTTAATCATAGAGAACTCTTGAAGACCATGTTTTCCACGTTAGGAAGATCTTGTATTTTGGGCAGCCCACTTTGGTAAAAGATGTCTATCCAAATGTCCAAGAAGCCCTTTTATATAGGGAAAATTTCAATCCACCTGAAGAATATTTCTACTTTGGAACTGCCAATGTGTTCTATTCTTCCTAGTCATTTCTATTGTATGATACCTAGCAAAGATTCCTTCTGTTTCTGGTGAGGTGTCCAGGAAAACTGAGGAAGGAGGCAAATTTGGGAACAACTGCCAGCAGTTCACATGATTTCCACAAGTTATTGGCAGGCAGCAACAGTACCACAAACTTTCTCTTCTGTTTTTTGGAGCTGCTTAGATTCCACTTCCCTATTGGTAGTTTTTAGATTAGATAATCCCGATCTTGATGGTAAATCACTGTTTCATGAGTCTGTATTACTACCCAAAATAATAAAGGGGAGATTCTGGCAGACAAGACAGTCTAAACACTATTTACTTCTTGTCCAATTATTATAAAGCCAACAAAAATTACTGTTCCTGAATATGTTTAAGCAGAAATGCAAGTATGAGAATCATTGGCAGCAGTGGCAAAACATGTAATTAGAATTCATGGCTCAGGGAGAGAGAGCTGGGTGTCCAGCTGAGTAATGCCGTGTTTGCACTGAACTTTCACTTCTGTCAGCTAAGTCTGCTTACTTAAGCACTGAGCAAAGTTCAGGCATCTAGATCAAGATCACATGGTTGGTTCTGTGCCTGGAACTTCGACAGCCAACCCACTTTTTAAATAAATAGCTTGAATGCTCCAGTGTGGATTTGCAAAGCCACAGGGAACATTGCTATTATTGAGAAAGAGATCAACCATATTGCTTAGAATGCAGGAGAGCAGGAATGCCTTCCCATTACAGTACAGGTAATCCTCAATTTATGACCACAATTCAACCCCAAATTTCTGTTGCTAAATGAGACACTTGAATCCCTGTATGTGTTAAGTGAATCTGGCTTCCCCATTGACTTTGCTTATCAGAAGGTCGCAAAAGGTGATCACCTGACCCCAGGGCACTGCAACCATCATAAATATGAGTCAGTTGCCAAGTGTCTGGATTTTGATCACATGGCCATGGGAGTGCTACCATGATTGTGAAAAGTGATCATGTCACTTTTTTCAGTGCCATTGGAACTGGCACTAAGCAAACTGTTGTAAATCAAGAATTACCTGTACATTATTCTTGAGTTGTATTTCTACCTCAGGTGTTGAAATTATGGCAATAAGTCTTGGATTGTGCATTTTCCTTTCCACAGCTCTTAGGAAGTCCTGGACCGTACCTAGATCAGTCATAAATGAATCCTACATGTTGGGCAATGCTTTTTAGCTGATCAGTTTAAACACCCTCCAAAATATAAACAGTTTCAGCCACACAAATGAAAAATGTAAAGATTCTGTGTCTGTAGGACCAGATGCTAAAAAAGAAATAATGCACTTCCCAACTAAATTGTAATTTTTAAAAAAGTTTGCTTTGGTGCCATTTCATAATATAAAACTTATTCAGGGTTTTTTAAAAATAACTATGTATGAGGAAAGATAATAGGAGGATCACTATACCCCCGTGTGAAGTATAATTGAGTTGCACCCTTGCAGAACAACATTTAAGAGGTTGGTTGCATCAACCCAGTAAATAGGCCCCTTTTGCTGTAGTGCAATATATGTCCTTGGAATACTGCTCAATTATGCATAGTTGTTTAGATCATGATAAGTCAGATTTGCTCTTGCTATCCCTGTTCCCATAGCTGAATCTAGAATTTGTAGCCTTCATATGTATACCTTATTTTTCGGACTATAAGACGCACCGGAATATAAGAACGCATCATGATTTTGAAGAGGTAAATTAAAAAAAAAAGTTTTTGCACTCTGCAAGTCTCCCAAACCGTCTGCCTCATTTTTTGAAGAAAAAAAGGAAGGCTTGTAGAGTGCTCCTGGGGGTGGGGGCAAAACAGGCAAAAAACGACCCGTGTTTTGCTTATTTTTGCTCTCCCCAGCCCCCAGGAGCACTTTGCAAGTCTCCCAAACCCTCTGCACCACTGGTGGGTTGCAGGTGGTACGCCCACCCACCCGCCCGCGCTCCTTACCTGTCTTTCAACTCTTACGCGCATGTGCATGGCTCGTACAGCATCTGTGCGACGCTCCGCCGAGCAGCTGGAGCATCGCGGAGGCGTTGCTGGATGGTAAGATGCGTGCGGACGCTACGTGAGTGCGCGCGTACACTGCACACGTTCATGTGGAGGATGCCGGGCCCTGTTGCAACTCACTACTGCTCTGCACGTCCATTTTTGGAAAGGGGGCGGAGTTTTGGTAGGGCCAAAATGCTGTATTCAGTGTATAAGATGCACCCAGATTTTCACCCTCTTTTTTTGGTGAAAAAGGTGTGTCTTATACTCCAAAAAATACGGTATCTTTGGATTTACAAGAACTTGCTTGCTTGCCTTTTGGCTTGCTTGCTTGCTTGCTTTATTACATTTAAATGCCACCTATCTCTCTGGTGACTTTGCAAACCTTTCAAAGAGAACTTCACAAAGCCCATTAGCATTATGAAACTATCCTCTGGAATACTCAGCCCAACTGCTTTGAAGGCATTCCAGGGTTGTCTTTGCATATACAGTATGAAAAGAATATTTTTAAATTGCTAAGTGGAGTGAAACATCCGATGGAAATCAAGGATATATGATTATAATCTGAGGTTATATTGGTGCCTCTGGGTAACATGATGCCTATCTCTGGTATAATCAGTAAAAAAAAACAAAGAGTGACTTATCTGGTTTTTAGGGAGAACTTCAATGCTGCTATTTGTGATTTTTAAAAATTGGATATGTATTTTTCTATACTTAAACTAAGGGCTCAGTAGCTAAGATGCTGAGCTTGTCGATCAGAAAGGTCGGCAGCTCAGCGGTTCAAATCCCTAGCACTGCGTAATGGAGTGAGCTCCCGTTACTTGTCCCAGCTTCTGCCAACCTTGCAGTTCGAAAGCCCATAAAAATACAAGTAGAAAAAACAGGAACTGCATTCTGTGCACCTTCGGCATTTAGTCATGCCGGCCACATGACCACGGAGACGTCTTCTGACAGCGCTGGCTCTTTGGCTTTGAAACGGAGATGAGCACCGGCCCCTAGAGTTGAGAATGATATGTGCAAGGGGAACTTTTACCTTTACCTTATATTTAAACTTACACAAACGAAGAACATGTTCCCAAATGGATTGAACACTTACCCCTGAATCAGGTGTTCTTTCTAGATTTTTTTTAAAAATTCTGGATAATTGCTTGGGCCAAGAACAAGATTGATTAAAGGCAGCACAATATACTGCATTGACATTGTTGAATGTATTTTTTTCTTGTGTTTCTTCCCTTGATACTTAGTCTCTAATTACTGTCCCAGTTGCAAACATATTTGGGAGTATGGGGCATCGTTTCTCAGTGATTTTCCTCCACAGGCCGTTTCCCTCAGAATCAATAGGGTGGAGAGGTTCAGATTTGACCTCTTTTTTTGACGGTTCTTCGGGATTCAATTGCCCGCCCACTCCTGTTTAACAATAACATGAGGCTGCTGGGTGAGGACACCCAGTATCATTTACACTCCTCATTTATACACTTCAGCCTCTAGTTTCTCAAATGATAACTTTGAATTGCACCCCCTCCCTAATGATTGTAAGCCGCCCTGAGTCCCCTCAGGGAAAAGGGCGGCCTATAAATCCTAATAAAAAAAAATAACTTCATGGTTCTGATTCAGTGTCTGAAGGCTGTCAACATCTGGATGGTTCCAATCCTGCCTTAAAAACCTGTATTTCTCCTCCAGGCATTGGGCAAAGAAGACTAGTAGCCTTGTCCTGTGCAACTGCCTTATTGTTCATTTGCTTGCAACCTATTTTTACATAAATCTTATTATTTTATGAATATTTACATTTGGTGCTCTTTGTTTCAACTGTACGCTGCCCTGAGACATTTTTGAGAGGAGTGTAAATGAATGAGTGAATGAAAGTATTAATAATGTAAAAAATGAAGTTATTGATTTTCCTATGATAAGAACAGATGATAGAGAGTAATTATGGATTTCCCCCCCATCCCATAGTCTCATATAAAACCCAGAATGCTTATAGAAGTCATGGCTTGTTATGGATGGCGTTGTAGCTTCAGTAGTATAGAACTAACCCTTGTAATATAATACTTATCATCATTTTGTTCTAGTAGATGCGAAACGTAACTCTTCTTTCTTAGAACGTGTATTCAACAAAGTGAACGTTTGCTTATGAACATTTGCACAACAATAAATTTCTTAATTTCTAAGAGAACATGAGAGGCTCTGTTGTTTGCTTGCACAGATTTTTGCAATGCTTCCTCCAGTGTTACTGCAGTTTAAAAGATTAAGAGTCGTAAAAGGTGGCTTTTGAGGAGAGCTTATAAGAGAAGAGTAAAGCCTGCCAACTTGCACTCAGAAGGAGGAATAATGCCGCCATTCTCATCTGAGCAGAGGAAAGACTGAAAGAATGGCTGGGGTAGAATTTCCCCTTCCTGAATTCATTGTCAGCTCCCTACATCCCCTTACCATCCGGTCCACCAAGACTGTTTGACAGTCTACTACTCATGGGGCTAGTTTTAGTGATATATTTCTGGAATTGGGGTATCATTACACAGATGTTCGGGAATGAAATTCTAAATTTGAGAGTCAGTGAAACCATAGAGTTGTATAAAAGAAGAGAAAATGTTTGAGCAGTAGAGTTGCGGGAGGAAGGGCGACCCTGTACCTTGTGGGATAATGCAACAAAATGTTTTGTATCCTTTATATATTGCCTTATCTCATAAAACAATTTAAATGAAGTAAATTTATACCCAGATGCTAACAGTATGTGTGTATATATGTGTATATGTAAATGTGTGTGTGTGTATACACAAGAAGTTAGAAAACAAATAGCTTTTTAAATGTGTGTTTTTTTTAATTAATATGCCTAAACAACAATAAGTAACAATACAGTGGAGGCCCTAGTATTAAATATTAAGGTTAAAATAAAAACCTATATTATATGGCAAATAATGTAATGTATTTTGTGGTTTATTAATGCTGCATTCAGCTTCAGATGTGTAAAATTTAAGCAACCTTATGCTTCTCAACATTAACGTTTTAGAAATCATAGTTAATATTGATATAAACTTTCTTTTTTCTTCATCTTGAAAGATTTAAGTAACAAAGCAAATAACAAACAAAGCAACAAGGTCTGAATAATCTCCAGACAACCCTGTGTAAATAGTACTGTACACACACAAGGCAAAAAAATAAGTATTCTTGCAGTTTTGTAGTGAACTATATACCTTTCAAGGTTGGCAGAATAGGGATACCTTTTACTTTTTCCTAATGAAAACAAGAAAGGAGAGCAAATGAACTTCCAAGAATAATTAATAATGCAGCAGCTGCCAAAAAAAGCCAACACAGTTCTAGGCTGCATAAACAGAGGGATAAAATCAAGATCACGCGAAGTGTTAATACCACTTTATAATGCCTTGGTAAGGCCACACTTAGAATTCTGCATTCAGTTTTGATCACCACGGTGTAGAAAAGATGTGGAGACTCTAGAAAGAGTGCAGAGAAGAGCAACAAAGATGATTAGGGGACTGGAGACTAAAACATATGAAGAACGGTTTCAGGAACTGGGTATGTCTAGTTTAATGAAAAGAAGGACTAGGGGAGACACGATAGCAGTGTTCCAATATCTCAGGAGTTGCCATAAAGAAGAGGGAGTCAAAGTATTTTCCAAGGCACATGAGGGTAGAACAAGAAGCAATGGGTGGAAACTAATCAAGGAGAGAAGCAACTTAGAATTGAGGAAAAATTTCCTGACAGTTAGAACAATTAATCAGAGGAAGAGCTTGCCTCCAGAGGTTGTGAATGCCCCAACACTGGAAGTCTTTAAGAAGATGTTGGATAGCTATTTGTCTGAAACTATATAAGGTTTCCTGCCTAGGCAGGGGGTTGGACTAGAAGACCTCCAAGGTCTCGGTTCCACCACAAAACCGCGGAGTACAAAATCGCGCTTGACGAAAGCGCGCATTTGACGTCATCACAGCGCGACGAAAACATCGCGCTGTGATCGAAAAATGTAAAAATAAAGCGAAAACCTTACCCTAACCCCCCCAAACCTAACCCTAAACCTAACCCTAAACCTAACACTTAACCTAACCCTAAATCTAACCCTAAACCTAACCGTTAACGTAACGCTAAACCTAACGCTAACCCTTAACCTAACGCTAAACGTAACGCTAACGCTCTAAACCTAACCCTAACCCTTAACCTAACCCTAACCCTAAACCTAACCCTTACCTTTATGTGAATCAGCTTGCTTTAATTTTAATTTTATTTCAATTTTTAATTTTTTTCGTTGCGCTGTGATGACGTCACATGCGCGCTTTCGTCAAGCGCGATTTTGTCCTCCACGGTTTTGACGGGTCACGCAAGGTCCTTTCCAACTCTGCTATTGTATTGTATTGTAATTATTCCATAGTAATAACAATAAAAACAACCCTCATCACACCAGCCCCATAACAGGAAACATCTGCTTGCGGTGGGCACAGACTATAACTATGGAATCTGGATGAGGTGTCCTTAGTCAATCTCAAACTTCAGGAAGATGGATGCTTGGGTTGAATGCCATCCCCCCAGAATAAATGAGAGCACTGATGTGATGCTTCAGGATACAAATCAAGTCCCTAAAATTCAGGATGTTTTTCCGCTGCCTGTACGTTACTAAATAACTGAGCAGTATGACCCTTTATTTTCCTCTTGAGTTGCTACTGATAATCTATTGTTGGACTCTGAATATCAGATTTAGTCATCCAAACATGATCACATTAGTGTTTTGCCAGCAAGCTGCCTGGAGGAGAAATGTGCTCGTTCTTTGCTTGTGTATTTTGGGTTTGTATGTGTGTGTGTGTGTGTGTGTGTGTGTGTGTGTGTGTGTATGTGTGTGTGATGTAAGCCCTTGAGGTTGAGGAAAAAATTACTCTCTGTGATTTAAAAACAACTCAATATGCCAACACCTCAAAATTTATACTTTGTATGCTTTGCTCCTGAAATGGTTCTTAATTATTTCATTCTTTTCAAGGAATTGTTTGCGTTGAGCAAATATCATGCCTTCTATTATTGCATTAGTGCAGAAGGCTTTCTATTATACATTAACCCAATTGAGCCCTTCACACAATAAAGGCTTCTGCAATTAAAGTAACTTTGAGGGGGGGGGGGACACTTCAAAGGTGTGGCTACCCTAAAAATAAAATCCCTGTAAAGAGACAAATTCTTTTGGAGGAACCACATATGAAAATAATGTCCTTAACAGGCAATTTTAGTCAGCAAGCTGAATGCTTACTGCTACTTATTTTCTTGTATAACTGGGAAGCCCTTTGCAAGCAAAAGTTATAAATTTGCAACTGAAGCTGAGAATCCCACAAGACAGAGATTTGAGGCCACATAATATGGTGATAGGCAACATTAACGTTTTCACACAGGCAGCATGGATGGATCCCATGGATAATTGGAGCATGGTCTAAATATGGAAGGGGTTGTCTTCATGACAGATGGTCATCCTTTACTTTCTCCTCCATAAAACATCTGGTCCTTTTGCAGAGCACAGCCTCCAGTATAGTGGCTTGTGGCTCTGAGACTGCTATTCTGTGGCAGGGGAAAAAAAGAAGGAAAAAGAGAACCTTATATTATGGGGAGGGGGCCATAGCTTTGTGAACAAGCACATGCTGAAAGTCAGGAAGCTGTTTCTTTAAAACCTTCCCCGAGTCAAAGGTTCTTTAGACTCAAGACACTCCCCCCCTCTACTTTTAATCTATAATTATGTTGAATAATAACGATTTACCTAAATAAGTCTGCTGTAAACACGATTGCACTTATTGTAAATATTACAAAATATTGTGTAAACATTGAGCTGGTAATTATTGCATCAATCCTGAGGGCAACGGTTGATGGAAGCTACTGCATTGGAAAGGGCATAGCATTAGTGCCACGGTGTCATTTAAATAGAAACAGATGTGGCAGCATTCAGTAAAATTCTGTGCATCTTTCAAAAGAAATCTTTGGTGCTCATGGATTACATACATACATACATACATACATACATACATACATACATACATACATACATACATACATCTACTCTATTAAAAAAATAGCGAACCAACTAAATTGACGGACATTTCATAACAGCCCCTTTCTGCTGTTAATGTTTAGTCATTCATGTATTCATTGTGTTTATATTTTGCGCAGTTAAAGAGGAATGTAAGAAGGTTCCCTCCGCCCTCTATGATAACAATCTTACGGAATTATATTGGCCTAAAATGTGTACCTGTAAAACATTCAGTTCTATAAGCAAAAGGAAATTTGAACTGCATCTCTTCATTCCAGGTCCAGTTCCTTAACGCTTGTTTGGCGTAATGTGGTGTTTTATTCTTCAGACAACCCAATAGCATCCAAAGAAAACAAAATGCTTTTCCTGATCTGATATTCATCAGGTGTCAAGAAAGATAATATTTGTAACTCAGGGTTGAAATGGGGGGGTCCTTGGTGCTCTTTGAACTTGCTTGTTTTCTTGTAGACGGTTCATTATTTAAACTAGATAACATCATCAATGCTAGTAATTTCTGATCATTTTGGGGGGCTATTTTCCATCCATCTGTGCAGTTAATTGGAGGTTTGTATGTGACACTGGTAGGCAGGGCATTCATGCAGAAAAAAAAGTTGTTCCTTGGTGGAAGTGTATCTATAGGTAATTTTTCCCATTTGCGTGCTTTCTGAAGCGTTTGATGCCCATATGTAGTACCAATAAAGGGAATTTGCATTGATGATGTTACCTAGAGCAGTGTTTTTCAACCTTTTTTGTGCAAAGGCACACTTTTTTCATGAAAAAAATCACGAGGCACACCACCATTAGAAAATGTTAAAAAAAATTAACTCTGTGCCTATATTGACTATATATAAAGTAATTCTCCCACGGCACACCTTACACTATGTCACGGCACACTAGTGTGCCGCGGCACAGTGGTTGAAAAACACTGACCTAGAGTACCAAGGACCCCTCATTCATCAGGTGTGTTGAAGTACAGCATTTGGATAAACTGGGACACCATATTGCAACACATCGGGAGGGAGGGTATTAATTTGGAAAAGGCTGGTTTTGGAGTTATTTCACAAATTAAATAAATAAATAGAACTGAATCCTGGCCTGAATAAATTGACTCAGATGTTTTTGGCTCCACATGACCATTCCTGACCCTACCTCCCCCCCAGGAAGTGTGGCATTATTCCTTAAATGCATGTCTTTGTGTCAGAAAACTCCACTTAGTACATTTCGACAATGGAGGGGTTATTATTATTTTGCTAGCATCCTGCATTTTAGGGTCTCTTTGCATCAACAGAGCTGGAAAGTAAAGTTTTCTGTTTAAAATTTCAAGAATCTTCCCTTGATCTAACTCATTATTCCATAGCTCTTAGCTACATTAATGAAAATTGGTGTCTCAGCTTCAGTAGCAGTTGCTTAGATAGTCTGGAAATAATGCCTTTGTATCATTCTATATGACTCAGCTATGATTTTTGCCAATACTTGTGAAGGGAATTCCTCTGAATTCACGAAAACTACATGGTTATGGAACAGATTCAGGTTTTTTTAAGGGAATTCATTTCCATCCCCGATACACTCAGGCCTTCTGCTGAAAGGAAGATTTTTAATTAATGAGATCCTTGGGGACAGCATAAGATACTTTTCTCTTTGTCTTCCTTGACATCTCTGTAGTGCCAGAGACAAAGGCAAAGAAGGTCATTTTCTTTCTCCATATAATCCGCATTTTATAGAATATTTTTTAATTGAAGTATATCTTCTTTATAAGTGTTTTTTAACAGAAAGGTAATGGCTGACCAGAAAGTAACCTTCCTTTTGAGCAGTAGTATTTGCCTTTTTGACAGAAAATCCAGACAATGTGCCAGCATTCGCTCTGTCTTCTATTTGTAAGAATTTCTATATACTTTTAACCAACAGCTTTTTTTGTATCTGCTTTGACATTCTCACAGAACAAGACATTCATACTTGGAAGCCTTTGATTGGCAAAAGCAACCTGTCACTTGGTTATTCTTTGTTATAAAAGTTGACTATTTAACTTAAAATCTGGTTTCCACCGCCTCTCCCCACACAACTGCAGTTTCAAATTGTTAGAAGACTGTTTATAATCCTAAGAAAAGGAACTTGAAAAATATTTCAGATTCTTTCGTATTAGCCTGAGGTTTTTGGAATCAGGACAAATAGTTCATGTGTTGGCTTGTATTGTTGTGATAGATTTAGCTTCCTCTAATTTCAGATAGTTCCTGCAAATAAGATGTATGTGCCTACACAACACGGACACGGACACACACACACACACTTTAGTGCCACTTTCTAGGGAAGACAGGAACAAAACATTTAAGTCCTTTATGCCGATACAGGATACACTGGGCATACTACTTTCCTTTCTTACTTTCATTAAAATGCAAGGGTGGTTGAAAGTTATTCCAGGTTAAAATGCCATTTTCTTTTGATTTTGTCTTTTTTAAAAAATTGGTGGAGGACAGAAGGAAAGTGTAATACTTAACACAGGGTCCTGGAATTTGGGATGTTATTGAACTTGCCTTGTTTAGTGTTGCTGAGAGTTGACTATTTGTCAGCTTTCCACATCTTCATTGCCTTCTAGATACTCTGATACTGATGCTTCAACTCCCAGAATTTCAACTATAGGTATACCGTGTTCCCCCAAAGACAGGGTCTTATTTTCAGGGAGGTCTTATTATTTTTGAGGTGCAGGAGGTGGCAAGCATGGGCTTGCCACCTCATGGCTGCTGCTGCATTACAATATTTTTGGGGAAGGCTTATTTTGGGGGGGAGGGATTATTTTAGGGCATGCTCTCAAAAGCCCAATTGGGTTTATTATCCAGGGAGGGCTTATTTTTGAGGAAACAGGGTACCTATTCATTTAGTGACCATTCAAGTTACAACAGCACTGAAAAAGAGTGACTTATGACTGGTTTGTAGCATTCCCATGGTCACATGATCAAACCAGATGCTTGGCAACTGGTATATATTTCTAACATTTGCCCTGTCCTGGGGTCATATGATCACCATTTGTACTCTTCCCAGCTGTCTTCCAACAAACTCAATAGAGGAAGTCAGATTTGCTTAATGACCACATGATTCACCTAACAACAGTAGTGGTTCACTTAACAAGTCTGGCAAAAAAGGTTATAAAATGGGCCAAAACTCACTTAACAACTGTTCCATTGCTTAATAATGGAAATTTTGGGCTCAACTGTGGTTGTAAGTTGAGGATTATGTACAGGTCATATACTTTGTGAGTAGAAGACTTTGTTAATTTTAATCTCACCAGCCTGACTTCCAAGCCATGCTATTACCCTTCTATATAGATACGGTATATACCCTTTTGCATGGCAGGGGTTTGGAGAAAGCTTGATCAAAACTACTTTTCCCTTCTTTGAGTCTTCAAAGCAAACAAGTTGACTGTGACAATGTAGGCTAAAGAATTCTGGATGTTGAAGTTCACACAGCTGTGGGAATATTTCTAAATGGCTTTTAAAATCCTTGGCTCAGAAGTGGAAACAGGACTTGATGATACATATCTTCCCCAGCAAAATTTCTTACCTCTTTTCTCCATTAGAAGCTGCCCACAGAAGCAAGGCAGCAAGCAGCCATCTGTGTTCTTTTCCATTGCAAGTTAAGAGCTCACAGCTGCCAGAAGTAGTTTCTAGCAAGCTGAATGTATTACTTTGTGTTGTGTGCATGGAATCATTTTGACCTCAGTTCAACTCAGAACTGTGTCGTCTCTATCAGATGGTAGCATATCTTCTTCTTTGTCCTCCAGAGCACTCTGACAAGGAAACCTAGCACCTTTTTGACTCGCTAGAAACTTAACTTCCTTACATTGCAAATACAGGTCTGAGGCATATACATTGCTGAAATGTGACCAAGTGTAGCATTGTTTTAAGTGCATGTATTGGAAGTATCATTGAAAAATGCCCATTTCTGTCCATCCTCTTTTGCAGTGATTCTTTTAGTACAATTGTGCAGAAGTTAATTGGGCAACTACATGCACTGTGATCCTTGTTGCAACTAGTTTTACAATCTAATCCGATGATGAGTCTGCTGGTGTTTTCTTCTCGAATTTATTGTTGCTGTCCCATAATCCAGCTGTTTTGTGCAATCTAGTTATTTCTGTTTCACCCCTTTTAGCCCCAGATTATCTACTGAACTTTCTTTTGCACTATTTGGACGGGTATATTCAAAAGACATGAATACAAGTATATTAGCCAGGCCTCTTTCACTCTGTCTTAGGGAGACTTGTAAAAAAAGGACAAGGGATTGTGTATATATGTTTTTGATTCCTGTGGCTAAAAGATACTTTGGGGCTTTTGTTACAGTGCTGTATGCTAAACTTTGCAATAAAACAACGGCAGTACTGTCCCTTTCTGAGGGTTTTATTAGTTTGTTTTTAATTGGTAGTGGCAAATTGCCTAATTTCATTTGTGTTTACAAGAGGCAGAAATAAAAGAGAGCTCAGAGGAGTCTTAAAAACTAATCCTGGAGTGAGGCTGACCTGTTGCCATGGTGTTGCCTTGGACCAAATGTGGTTCCTGGCTGCCATGCAAACTTGTGGCAGTTCTGTTGCCCTCTACTGTTTGGGGTCTGAGTAGGTGGACAATACTAATAGCCTGTTTGATATTTCCCAATCTGGCACTCTCTGAATGCATTGGATCAATTCCTGTAATCCCTCCTGCCATGAGAGTCACGGGAAGAATTAGAGAACTGAAGAGCAGATCAGGAGGGTATAAATTTGGAGAAGACTGGTGAGGAAAAAAGATTACTTAGCAGAAAGGATGTTGTTATGGCTAATAAAATTATGCGCGGTATGGGAAAAGTGAAAACAGAGCAGCCTTTTCCTCTTCCCATTGTGTGCAAACTTGAGGTCATCCAGTGGCATGAATCAGCAGGAAATTCAGGAGCAGCTGAAGGAAAGTACATCTCCAACAACTTCTAATAAATGTATGGAACCTGCTTCTACTTGATCAAGGGATATTGGACTGGACGGTTTCAAAAAGGAACAAGGCTCTAAGAAGGTCAACCAATGGCTGTTAGTAATGTTGGCTAAGTAGGACTTCACATTAGAACTTTTACAATCAAATACTGGCAGCAAAATGGGTTTCCTATAAATATCTAGTTCAGTGTTTCTCAACCTTGGCGACTTTAAGTCCTGCGGACTTCAACTCCCAGAATCCCCCAGCCAGCATAGCTGGCTGGGGAATTCTGGGAGTTGAAGTCCGCAGGACTTAAAGTCGCTAAGGTTGAGAAACACTGATCTAGTTGGTTACTATCGGACATATTGGAAATACAGTGTGGAATAAGATAAACTTCTGTCAATCCAAGGTTAATAACACAAATATATTATGTGCTAGATGACTTATTATTTGCACACTCAAGTATTATTACATCTTCATTATGCTATATATATATATGCATTATTACTATTATGTTGTTATTTTTTCCCTTTCCTGTATAGACAAATAAGTAAGACAAATAAGTATAAGAACATCAGACCATGGAAGAGATATAATGAATAACTGGGTAGGGATAGAGCAGCCTTAAACAGTCGAAGAGCCATTTGCACCCGTTTCCCATAGAAAAGAAATCACTGGAAGCTACAAAACCCTTTTGATATTTAAAATGAAGATGACACTGCATATATCATTTTTTACCTTTATGCTATGTATAAAAAAAACTATAGTGTGTTGCATGTATGAAATCAATGGACTGCTACAGAGAAAACACATTTTTATTTCCGCACACAACAAAAACATTTTTAAAAAAAATGGGTCGAAAAGCTCAACAAATCACGTGCCTGCGGGTGTCACACATTGGCTGTTGTGATGCATATTTTGAGTGACAGGGAGCTGCAGCAGAGGGATGAAAGAGCCACGTGTGGCTCCAGAGCCGTGGGTTGCAGACCTGTGGGATAGAGGAAAGCTAAGAAATATCTTATCTGCAAGCCCAGCTTAATATAAAACATGAGGAAGAGCCCATCTCTAAATTGTATAAAGATTCACTATTATTAGATTGATTGTTGTCACATTAAAGTAGCTGTGAAAATTTTTAAAAAATACTTTTTTACAATTGGACCTCTTACATTCCACCAAGCATCATATAAAAAAAAAATTCCCTTCATTTTTCCTTTCTGCTTTCCAATATTTGCCAGCATGCTGGAGCAGATTTAGCAGGCATATGGGAAATGTGAGATAATAAGGAAGGATCTATACTACTGATGGCATCTGTGTTATTGGCAAACTAACACCATTGGACATCCATCTCTTAAGTTCTGCCTCGAAAAGCAATTTTGCAAAGTCAGGTTCCTCTGAATCTTAGCTTACTATTTGAGCTTCTTTTCAAAGAGGCAAGGAAAAATTGTAAAATGAGATGTGTATTCTTACTGAAAGTGCAAACTGTCATTTGATATGTGTTTTAATAGCACAATTTTTCCATGTCACGTTTGACAGTCAGTTGGTTCTCTTATCCAAATCTGAGGAGGTTAGGTTTATGTGAGGTTAAGAGGTGCTGAAATTCATCCTAAAACTGGAGATTATAAAAATAAATTGTGGAGATGAGATGGCAGACAAAAGGTGGTTCTTGTTTTAGAATCAACTGGGGTGGCAATTTTTTAATTGCTGTTATTTTAAAGGGGTTACATGATCAGCCAATAACAGTCACACATAAAATTGAATTATTTTCATATAATAAGCATTTGAGGGTTGATGAACAATCTAAAACATTATGAAGGGGTTGATGAACCGAAGAGTTTGGAAATCCTGATCTAAATAGTAGCTGTGTGTAGGAGACTAAGACCATTTTTGGCACTGAAGGACATGGACTTATTCAACCTCCCCAAGACTTGAGAGAAATATGTTGGCACTACTTAAAAAACTACTACTTACACAGTTGTTTTTTTAAAAGAAAGAATCAGGCCAAGATTCTGTCCTCAATGAAAGTTCTTTCTTATTTTAACATACCCCCTCCACCATCATGAGATGTCCTGAATTTTATCTGATATGATGGTGTTCAAACATTATGTTCTGCTTGTTGGAGGAAGTAGTTGGATATGCTAAGGTTGCAGTGTAGCTTTGGAATGCCTATTTTTTTAAACATTTTATTTTAAAGAATCAGTGTTTCCCTTCTGCCCCCTGGAACAATTAATGGAAGCCTGTGGGTTAGATTTGCAGTCTGATTCTTCCGCTGGGAATATTTTGCTATTAAGTCATTAGAGTGCCGATACTGAGACATGGAGAAGGGAAATAATTGCAGGGTGAGAAGAGAGATTGCTTCAGTTGCCATGCTGAGGAGAAAATAACACTGCATTGCCTTTCCAAGCTGAATTTTTCTCTCAAGGGAATTCAGGATAAGATGGGCTTCCAACATTTTAAAGCAATACACTTAATTAGAAACTTCACAATTACCAGTGAACAAAGTTGGTAGAAAGGCAGTTGAAGCAGTAGTTGCAAATTACAAAATATATCTATAAAGCCACATGACAGCTACATTATCGATATTTAATGTACATCTGTTCCAAATGATCCCCAAAGCATTTTGGGCCCCTTGAAGCTTTTAGAGTTGAGTGCCCAGTTCTTGTTTTAAGTGTGTGCCGCAAAGCTACATAGAACAAGGCTTGAGATGAAGGATCACAGTCTCTGCACCAAATTTAGACACTCGAATCAATTACAAAAACATTACTCATTTGCAAAATTATTCAGTCATAAAATTTTGGACATCTAATCTGACGTTATAATTGTTAGAAGTATTCTTTCAAGTGTTTAGGTGTCCTATTTTGAGATGGGATTCTCTTAGGAGCCAACTGTTTCTTCCTTTTTGTTTGTTGTCCTTGCTTGTTCTTTCTATCCATTCATTATCTCTATTCATACTTCAAGACTCCTACATGTCATGGGAGAGTCCAAAAAGATGTATTTTTGCTCTTTTAACAACTTTAAATTGTGTTTTGCTTCCTTTGTTCCCTGCTGTTCACTTGGGCAGGCAGTTGTTGCATGATACGCTGATTCATAGTTGTTTTCGAGAAACTCTGAAATTTCCTTTTCTCCCTGTTGATGTTTTAGAAAGCCTTCTTTTTCAGTCAGACTGCTTCAGAAATCCAGAGTGTGTGCCAAGCTAAGCTAAGCAAGGCTCTTGTTAGCCCTAGCCCAAGATTGGGTATCCAAGTGCAAAAAACAACAGAAATATTCCCTGATTTAATCAAGAATAGTTTCTAATCCAAAACAGGCGGGAACCTTTCCAGAGTTTCTCTGGAACTTCTCTGCAATAGTTGTTACCAAGAGACAACTATTCTTTCTGCCCTTCACATTATGCCCTGCCCACCAGTGTCAGACACAAATCTCTAATAAACTGCATACAGCATGAAGGAACCGTCAAGAACACACATACCAACTCTGACAGGGCAAGCCACTAGTATATAAAAAGAGAGCATACACCACTTTCTTTTAGCACTGATAATGTTACCTAGTTGGATAATGAAACATCTGCAAGAAAACAAACACACTCAGAGAGCACCAAGAAGTTTCTCCTTCCTGACAACCTTTTCCTTTTAGCTAGATTAAATTGTTGTTTAGTCCTTATTTTGTAATCCTAGTGAAAGGTACTGTGTGTGATCAATTGTGGAATTATTTCTTCTTGGAGTACTAATCTGAGAAACTATTGTGGAATATTTTTCTAAGTTTGCTTAGCTGTGGAGACTTGAATATAGGTAAGGAATAGCATATTGGCCATCTAGAGGTTGAATCAGAATGTAGCCTGATTCTTCTTGGATGAGATTAAACATTCAACTAGTCAAGCATCCTGTGTCCAACGCAATGTATCCTGGAATCTCATAAGTAAGTTGGAAGATAAATAGCTGACTAATAGTCTCCACAGTTTTATTCTATGTAAAATTATTTCAAAATAGTAGGAGCCCTGGATTTATCCTCATGGAAATATTCAGGTTCTATCGGTTTCATATCCTCCTTCAGGAGTAGAATGGCACACAATATATCTCTCTAGAATTGCCAGGCTGGTTGGAGGCTTTATACATAATAATAGTAATAGTTGTCCCTAATAATAGTTAGGGACTGGGTGGAAATGCAGGTGCCTGACTGCTTTCCTGAAGCCATTGCTTCTGTTCTTGGCTTGCAAAAATTATAAGGGCTTCAAGCATTTGCCAAACAACAACTTGGCTCGGATGTTCTGTGTAGACTTGAGGACTGCCTGTTTCACAAACCAGTTTTGTGAACTTCCTAAAACATCCATTCATTCTGTTTCATTGTTGATTATCTTCCCCTCTGGAGAAAGAGCCAATGGGAATTATTAACAAGGTTCCCCCCCCCCCTTTAAAACAAGCTTTGGAAATCAAGTTAAATAGGAGGGTCTATCTCTAAATGAAATGTGTGTGGCTTTCTGAATCAGTTGGAAACCTAATCATGGATAGGTTTTATTCAACCTATGAATAAAATTCATCCCCCTTCCATAGTGTTACAAAGGTGAAATAAAATAAGTTGAAAGAACTAAAGATCACTAATGTAGTGAATGTGCAGGTCCCCTATCAGTCAAGGACCTGCCTGACATAGACTAAGGAGACAAGGCGCTCCCACATTCGCATGAGATGGTCTAAACACAAATGTATCAGATAAGGGAATCGACTTTTTTCTTCCTAAAGTGGAACATGCCTGATAACACTGTGGGATGAGCTACAATCTACTCTTAGCTATAAAGAATAAAAAAAATAGTTGTTTTGGAATCCTGGCCTTGAGAAGGAGGGATGGGTTGTTTTGTCTGGACAAGCCACGGAGACGTTTCCCTCCACAGTTTAACCTTTTCTATTTACAAAGCCTTGTTTTTAATAGTAAAGGAGTTGGGAGGAACCTTGGAGGTCATCTAGTCCAACCCCCTGCTCACACAGGAGACCTATACTAGGGATTCAAACCGCCGAACTGCCAACCTTTCTGATCGACAAACTCAGCATCTTAGCCACTGAGCCACCTAGCCTTGTTGAGTGATGTATGTAAGAAAAACTAATTGGAGTCAGGATTGCTGGAAAATGTAACTGAAAAGAAAAAGTGGAGAAGAGAGAAGAGGGAGGAATCCTTGGATTGGGACTCCAGAAGCCTTCAAGGATTCAAAAAAGACTCTAAACATCTAAAGATGGTTCCTCGGGACTTTGAAGAAATAAAACTTTCTGAATTCATAGAAAACATAGCTAAGGTGTTTCTCTGGAGAATAGAGTTTAGAGATTGGAGCCAGAAGGTAAAATAATTACATTGAATTGTCCCTCAGCTATTTTATTTAAAAATTTAAAATATGTGAGAAACACATGTATTCATATAAACATTTAAAACCCAAGAGCAGTATAAAAACTAATAAAAAATGTTATGACAAATTTCTATGTGTGGTTCTGTTGGGGTTTTATCAGTACTTTTTATTTCTTTTACTTATTTGTCTTTTGGTGATTTGGCTATGTATAGTTAAAATGAAAGTTTATATTATTCCTCATTTTTAAAATAAATGTATTTTCTTCAATTGCACTTTCTTGTTCTATTTGCAACTCCTGGAAAAAGGAGGGGAAGATGTGTTTCTCTGGCCATGTGCCTCAAGCTACAAGGGCCAAGAGATGATGATGTTATATGTAATTTTCCCTTGAAATCATTATAATTATCATCACCATTATTATGACCTGTTTTCTGGCAAGGAAGTGCTCATGTTGTGGGATTCCCTGTCTTTCTCATCAGCCAGAGTGAAGGAGAGGAAGCCAAGGTCAGGGCATTGCTGTCCTCTAAAGCTAGATGGTGGCACTTGTGGAGCTGTTGTGCCAAGGTGGGAAGGCCACGTTGTGTAAAACCTACAGGATTTGTGAGAGAGTGTGCGGCTGACAGCCTCTCCCACTTTCGCTCCCTGAACTCAGCCAGTCCTGCTGTGACTGATAATTAGCGTCCCATCTATTTCCTTCCTTTTTCTTACTCTGTCACACATTTTAGCAACTGGGATTTTTCTCAGCAAGATGTAGCTTATGTACTAACTTACTGTTGAGAAGTTGAAAGCATGATATTAATACTCTACATCTGCCGAGGGTCGTTTAATCAAAGCCTAATGTGTTGCTTTTTAAAGATGGCGGAAGAGGATGAGAAAATTGGCTATGCTTCCTAGCAGGGCTTTCATAGGAAAGATTTCCTGGAAAACATCTGTTAAAATGAATGATTCCCACTTGCAGAATGTTTGCCACCTGTCATCGTAGCTAGCTAGGTTTTCAAATAAACATAGAATATAATTTCATATGCCTGTTTCTAATTTTTAGAACCCTTTAACTTGCTGAAATGTTTTTAAAAATAAATGTGTGTGTGTGTGTGTGTGTGTGTGTGTGGGTGGGTGGTGGGTTTCTACCGGTTTGGACCGGTTCAGCCGAACCAGTAGTGGTTTGACAGCCTGGGTTGCTGGAACCGGCAGCAGCCCACGCCCCCAAACCAGTTCTCCAGGTGGCGTCATTGGCGGCACCATCTTGTTTTTCAGTTCTGTGCATGCGCAGAACAATTTTTATTGCACTGCACATACGTGCACACAAGCAAACCGGCAGTAGTGCCTGCCCAACCCACCCCTGGTGTGTATTACCCCCCAGTTTCTTTAAAATCTCAGCAGAGAGGCTTTTGGAGTATTGGAAAAACTTTTAGTCTGAAAAAGGGGCATATAAGTATTTCAAGCAAAGCAAAGCACTTACTTTGGCATTTTCAGCAATACTCTTTTTGAATGAAGAAGTAGAATTGTTTATATGGAGAAAGAGGCTTTTGTTTCAGTTATGCTACTGGGGGGTCCTTGGTGCTCCCTGAGCTTGCTTGTTTTCTTCCAGACATTTCATTACTCAAACTGTGTAACATCATTGGTACTAGTAATCACTAACACTGGTGATGTTACCTAGTTTATGTAATGAAATATCTTCAAGAAAACAAGCAACCTCAAACAGCATCAAAGAACCCTGAGCTACAAATATTCTCCTTTATTGGTAATTCTGCTACTAGATGTTGTTGCTGCATACATGCAGATATGAACACTGGGGACAGGACTAAGATCCTTGGAAAAGATGCAGCTGCTTAAGGCAAGTGCTATCAACCAGCATCCTTTGTCTTTTCATCCAATAGATTGGACAGCACTACTTGCTAATATTACTTCCCTGAATGAAAGTGCTTCTACATACATAGTTGCTTAGAATAGTTAATATTTCCCAGGTCAAATCGTTCTCTCTTTCAGATTAAAATTTTTATATATTCATGCCAAAGCCATGCCATCTTTTTGCAACAGTGATACACCAATATAAGATAAAGGTAAAGGATCCCCTCGCACATATGTGCTAGTCGTTCCCGACTCTAGGGGGCGGTGCTCATCTCCGTTTCAAAGCCAAAGAGGCAGCACTGTCCGAAGAGGTCTTCATGGCCATGTGGCCGGCATGACTAAACATCAAAGATGAACGGAATGCTGTTACCTTACCACCAAAGGTGGTCCTTATTTTTCTACTTGCATTTTTACATGCTTTCGAACTGCTAAATTGGCAGAAGCTGGGACAAGTAACTGTAGCTCACCCTTTATGCGGCGTTAAGGATTCGAACTGCAAACTACTAACCTTTCTAATCGACAAGTTCAGCATCTTAGCCACTGAGCCACCACATCCCTCTATACCAACATAGGAAGGAAGTAATATAATAGGAGAGCATACAACTATGGTTTCTATGGAGAAAAAAGGATAGGGAAAAGTTCCTCCCTCTTTTAATAGTAAAACTATATCAGAACATTTGATATATCAGAACACTATATCCAAGGAGACTATGGTTCAGTTTTGCTTTGTTGATTGTAAGAATCTCATTGTATTTTGATTATTTTGGCAAAGGGGAAGGAACAAGGGGAAGAGATTTACTTGATGGTCCAGGAACCCAAATTAAAGTGAGATAGGCTTTCAGTGTATTGCATAGTTCTGCAGTTGAAATGAGACATAATATACAAAATCAGTGACAGAAAATTTGAAAAGAGAAAATCTTGGGAGAACAGAAAGAAAGAACAAGTAAAGATAAGACATAAAAATCCAGCATTAAGAAAAAAAGGAATAGAATATATTTTTTAGTATTTTTATCTGCCTTTCCATATATTTGAGATGACAAGAGGCATTCACACCTGCCAGTCCTTCATAAATACAATTATTCTGGGTGGGTAGGAGAATAATATACCGCATATTGAAAACCAATTCAAATAATAAAAAAGTAAGAGAAGTTTTTGAAGAACAGATGGATGGATGGAATGTATGCTAAGTATAAATGTTGAGTTCTTCAAAAGTTGGACTTGCAGGAAAAAGAAAATGGAAATACTTAAATACTCCTTAGGGAACTCAAATACTTTTCATGCTTTGCTATCATCTTTCCCTGGGACATAGCTACTTCTCGAAGTGCTGCTGAGTATTGAGCTTCCATTAGATTGTTCAGTGCCCATCTGTTACTAAAATCTGGACTTGTTTCCCTTTCCCATTTTCTGTTTCTATCCATCCCTTTCTGACAAATCTTGAAGTATTTCATATCATATTTTTTTTTTAAAAGTCTCATGTATGTAGATTTCCAGCATTTTCTGAAATGACCCTTCATTGGAAATGCAAAACAAAAATGACAACATAACTCCAGAAATTTAGCAGGAGGAATCAGGAGTATAACTGCATGAAAGAATTCATTAGCAGGTTCTTTCACACATAGGAAAATTGTTGCTTATCTTTGTGTGTCTGTGTTTGTGTATGTGTGTGTGTGTGTGCATGTGCGCTAAATTAGCTCATCCCCCACAGTTCTTTTTCCTCCCATCAGTGAAAAGCTGATTAACACAGAATGACAGAAATAGGGAAGATTGGGCTGCATTGCAGAGAGGACATAGAAAAATGCAATATCCACAATTTTTATAATATACTATAGACAAATCTGAGGTGGGGAAATGTTAATTATAACAAGTTATTTTTCCAATTTTCTGCATTAGATGTATTTAAGCAGATAGTCCCATTCTTCCCAACTCAGAATGGAATCTTGCAAATTTATGGGAGGCAACAAGGTGATTTCAAAAATGCTGGGATCAAAAATTAGATTGTATATTGTATTTCTATTTCTATCCCAATGTACTTATGAGAAAGGAACAAGGAAATCTCCTTCTTATGTCATTTTTGGGTGATCCCTTGATCCCTACATCATCTTCCTTATCATTTGAGCAAAAGAATATTAGAAAGTGCTTGTTTGATTCCTTTTCTTGCCTCCTGGCTTCTCTTTAGCCTAATTTAAGGTTCTCTTTGTTTCTGTGGAATACATAAGGTAATGGTTAGAAATTTGTGCTTGGTATCTATTGGCTCATTCAATATATATTTTATCTATCTATCAAGAGCCGAGGTGGCGCAGTGGTTAAATGCAGCACTGCAGGCTACTGCTAGATCAGCAGTTCAGCGGTTCAAATCTCACCGGCTCAGGGTTGACTCAGCCTTCCATCCTTCCGAGGTGGGTAAAATGAGGACCCAGATTGTTGGGGGCAATATGCTGACTCTCTGTAAACCGCTTAGAGAGGGCTGAAAGCCCTATGAAGCGGTATATAAGTCTACTGCTATTGCTATTGCTACCTGCCCAAGAAAATACTTAGAACATCCAGGACTGATTGCATTTAGGTAACATTAAATAGTAATAGCAATAGCACTAAAACTTATATACTGCTTTTTACAGTCCTCTCTAAGCAGTTTACAGGGTCAGCATATTGCCCCCAACAATCTGGTCCTCATTTACTCACCTTGGAAGGATGGAAGGCTGAGTCAACCTTGAATAAAATCTACACTATATAAAAGATTTTCAGCACTAAAAGAAACCCTACACACATATTGCATATTGCATAGTAGAACTTATTAACCATTATGATGTTTTATCATTTTTTAAAAGCCAAGAAATCTCTTCTAATGTTAACACACAAGAATTGGAAGCTAGAGTATAGGCCAGTGATGGCTAACCTTTTTCCCATTGTGTGCCAAAAGCGGGAGGAGCACAAAGGGGTCGTGCGTAGCGTGCCCACTCCCATAATGCTATGCGCATGACCCCCGCACTCTCCCCTGCTTTTGGCGCACAATGGACCCATTTTTGCCCTCCCCATGCTCCAGAGGCTTTATAGGAACCTGGGGAGGGTGAAAACAGCCTCCCCTGCCCCCCCTCCCAAGGCCTTCAGGAGGCTTCTCTTCCTGAACTTCCGGTTTGCACATTGGGTTGTTTTTTGCCCTCTGAAGACTTCAGGGCGAAAAATGGCCGAAAAAGAAAGCCAAAGTTAGCTGGCCAGCGCACGCATACGTGCTGCAGCTGACAGGGCTACACCTCACCTGCCCTAACAAATGGCCCTGGATGCCACCTCTGACATGGGTGCCATAGGTTCGCCATCACGGGTATAGGCATTTGCATATGGGACTAGGTCAAATGGCTGCCAGTCATTACTAGGACTGTTGTCTTAGCCATAACTGGGGTGATTATTTTAGTCATTACTGCAAGTAATGGAAATCAGCCCCTCATGTCATCCTGGATTTCTCAATAGCTTCCTTCAGTTTTGACCAACTCTGCCATTCCTAAAGAAATTTCAATATCTAGAAATTATTCAGCTTTCTAGTAGGAGGGAATGACTTTGGGAGACAAGGCAATGAGACACAACCAAGGTGATCATCATATAAATGCATCCTGCAGCAGAAATGTGGTTGGGGCAAGAGGCTCAAAAGAGACTCTCCCTAATTTGAGGACTATAAAAGAGACCCATAGGCTGGGGAGTGGGGGGGAGGAACTATTTTCAAGTTGCAAGATTCTGTTAATATAACTTATAATAAAGTAGAATCAGCTCGTTTGGTCTTGTTTCCAATCTGGTCTATTTCATTAGGTGGACATCTTTTGCAGATGTTCAATATTTACTATCCAAGTCAGACGAAGTCAGACTTTATCACTGACAAAGCTAATAAATACGGTACTTTCAAATAGTTCTTGCTGGGTCCTTTCTTGGGGATTCAAATCAAATTACCTGAATTGCCCCAGCCAAGAGATATTGGCCAGATGGGAGTCCACTAATTTAATAGAATAAGAAACCTTACCTAATCTAAGGATTCAATTGGACAGCTAAAAATATTGAAAATTCTGATGGAGAAGCTAATGAATAAATGAGAAAAAGTAGGTGTTAGTTATAATTTTGACTGCTTCTCCCTTCTGTTTGATCCTTTGTTTTTATTCACTTGCTCATACTGGCTCACTGATTGTTATTGCCACTGCAATCTGTTGTGGTTTTTAAAGCATTTTTAAGAAGCCAAGTATATTGGTTTCTTATAACTGCCCAAGATATAACTAAGCAATGCGTTTTTCTATAATGGAATGAGAAGCAAAAATTTAAGTTTGCATATTTTAGACAGATGAAATGAATGAACATCAAATAAAAACAACTAATTCTGAGGTCTCCCAAGGGCATTTTTAAAAATAGAAATACTACATTTCATTATTTAAGATTAATATTGTTATATATCAAAATGTAAAATATTTTAAATTTTAGTCTCTTAGCCAGACACACACATGGGAGTGGGGGGGATAAGGTCAACAGAAGCAGAAAAAGTTATTATCCTGATGTCCCACAAATATATATTTCTCCATTCTAATTCATATGAAACTAATTCCCAACAAGGAAGGATCTATTTAGCATCCTCTTTCGCCAGCTGTTACCATTAAAGGAAGAGCCATATATTGGCTAGCTTTGATGTCTGTATATGAGGGGTGCTTTTCTTTTTTTTCTTTTTATCTGGAAGCCCTGAAACACTACTGCTGTTCAATTCTTTGTGATTTGGGGCTTCGTTTATGGCAAGGATGTACTGTTTTGGGCTGTAAATTTCATTGTGTTTTCTATCATGCATTCAATTCAGGCTCAGTCTGTGATTTTAAGGTTTCGTGGCACACTTGAGGAAATCTGTTTGGTTTTTTGATGCAAAATTATTGAGTATCACTTGCTGTACCAATTGGATTTTGTATTTTTAAATTCTACAGGGCATTTGGAAGATAAGAATGTGTTGTCTGAGAAAATAAAATCCCAGAATATTTACCTAAATCTGCTTTGTAGATATTTTATTTAGTATGTTCTTTAAAAAAACATGTATGAAAAAATATGAATTTATATTCTGTACATGTATGCCCATGTTATGGTTGGTATTACAAGGCTGTATCCACTATTTCTCTTAGCCGGGTGAGAATTGTCCTTTCAGTGGAAGTCTTTTGTTTCTTATTCTAAAAATAAAATTAATAAAAACTGTGTTCCCATTGATGTAGAAAGAATACAATGGTTAGTTGACATTAGCCTTTTGAACTGCTTGTGTATAAAATATAACCCCCTATTTGAAATAACCTTGTAGAAGAAATAATATTTTTACTGGAGTTATATTTTACTGCTGTTTGTAACCCAAGGAGAACATGGGAGGGGCATCACCAATGTAAGAACAAAGTAATAACATCCATCTTTTTTTGGAATTAGATGGATTTAAATGTGGTTATGGCTTTGTGTACTTTTTTTAAATGGACATAGTGGCTCAGTGGCTAAGACACTGAGCTTGTCAATTAGAAAAGTTCAGTGGTTCGAATCCCTAGCGCTGCGTAACGGAGTGAGCTCACGTTACTTGTCCCAGCTTCTGCCAACCTAGCAGTTCGAAAGCATGTAAAAATGCAAGTAGAAAAATAGGAACCACCTTTGGTGGGAAGGTAACAGCGCTTCGTGAGCCTTTGATGTATAGTCATACTGGCCACATGACCACGGAGACATCTTCGGACAGTGCTGGCTCTTTGGCTTTGAAATAGAGATGAGCATCGCCCCCCTCTCCCGAGTCGGGAACGACTAGCACATATGTGCAAGGGGAACCTTTACCTTACCCTTTTTAAACACTTAGGTATAATAACTGAGATTTATTCTTTCCTAGTACTTCTGAGATAAACATAATGTTCAGTGGATCAATTTGTGCACCAACTTCAGGTTCTACACTATGTGTGGCTAGATCATATCAGAAAACCTCATTGGATCCATTAATTGAACAGTCATCTGACATTTTTCCACTTGTAGGTCCAGGTTTTATAAACACTGCCAGGTTCATCTCACCCTTCTACCTTACTTCCGTTTTGCTAGGACTAGTTTGGTTGAGTAGAGCTTTAAGCAGATGTGCCTTTGATGGAATGGCAAAAAGGTAACTCTGCTACAAATCTTTTGGCAGAGATCTGATAAGAAATTGAAATTACAGTGTTCTATTAGATCACTATGAACAGCTAAATTGAAAGAACTCAGTGTGTAATTGTACAGACACGTGACAACATATCTCAGTAGTTTTAGAGCCTGGCGGGGTGGGCTGCTGCGTTTTGCAGAGGTTCAGGAGAACCTCTAGCTAAGATTCTGTGCAGTTAGGAGAACCCCAAATGCCACTTCGGGCTGACCCCGCCCACCCCTCCCAGGAGTCCTCATATAGCCTGCTTTGGATGCAGGTAAGTGCAGGGCTTGGGGAGGGCGAAAAACAGGCCTACTGGAAGTTCATGAGGGTCTCTGGAGCCTGGGGAGGCCATTTTCACCTTCCTGGAGGCTTGAGGAAACTGAAACAAAGCCAGCACTCCACACACCCCACCAAGATTTATAGAAAGATGGCAGCTCTGACCACGCTTTATTCACACAAACACAAAGCCGAAAACACCAGCCTGAAGATGGTGAGTGAGACCTCGCCAAAACGTTGGCAAGACAATCTCAATCTTACACAGGAAAAGACTCGAATACTACAAGACCAGCATACCTACACCTGTGAAAATCTGCACAGACACACACACACACAGACAGACACGTGTGTGTGTGTATGTTTTCGTAGCTATCGAAATAGAAATTTCGTAAACTATTGAAATAGAGAAACACCCCCACAACATGAATAAACGTGATGATACCTCCCGCCTACCAGACATCTGTAAACCAGCCCTAGTCAACAAACGAGTCCCACCCATCACCCAGGCCGTTACAACACGAACAACAATAGACACACAGCCAGCACCAGTCAGCACCAATCTACCAATCATGATACAACCACACAACCAATCATTCCACTTACTGAAACAAAGCCAGCACTCCACACACCCCCACCAAGATTTATAGAAAGACAGCAGCTCTGATCACACTTTAAGCCCAAAACCCAGCCTGAAGATAGCGAGTGAGACCTCACTGAAACATTGCCAAGACAATCTCAAACTTACATGGGAAAAGACCCGAATACAACAAGACCAGCATATATATCTATATCTATCTATATCTATATCTATATCTATATCTATATCTATATCTATATCTATATCTATATCTATATCTATATCTATATCTATATCTATATCTATATCTATATCTATATCTATATCTATATCTATATCTATATCTATATCTATATCTATATCTATCTATCTATCTATCTATCTATCTATCTATCTATCTATCTATCTATCTATCTACACACACACACACACACACCACATATAAATAAATAAATCTGGTTTGCCCATTGTTGCTAGAAGGATTAACCTTAGCAAACTTCATGTCATGTAGAGCTTCCAAATTCTTCCCCCACTTAAGACAAGTATATGAAACCAGGACTTCCTATGGATCAGTTTTGTTACTTCAAACTATGTGGCATGTGATTCAGACAAGTCTTTAAGTCACCCTCCTTAAACTACAGCCCAAAGTAAACTCTAAAGCATTCATGTTATCAATATTACACTTATAAACCATAATTTTAAATCACTCAAAGATGCTATCTCATTCAATCTATGAATGCAGTTTTCTCCTATCTTCATCCACTAAATATGTTGGGCATATGGCTAGCAGTAGCTTGGAGTTATTATTATTTATTTAATGCAGTATATTAATATTATCCCTATTGAAGCTGTAAGCAGAAATAAAAACAGTCTTTAAAAAAGATATTGAATAATAAAACTTTATTCCTATTATTATTGAAAATGGAGAATTATTCTTTGAAAAAACAAATACCTTAAAGGCATGAGTGAAGAATGGAGTCTTCAGCGGGTGTCTAAAACATGTTAGAGTAGCTGTATCTCAAATTTGGGGTGTAAGGGAGAGCTTACGAGAACATAGTTGCCTCCATGAGCAGAAAGCAGATGGCATTTAACAGTCCTTTGTAGATATAGAGGAATTGTTGGAGTTAAGTTCCAATATATCTGAAGGGCATTAAATTGGAGAAGAACTGTTACTGTTTAAGATATAATGATGATAATGAGAGCACTGTGTTGATCTTGTGGGAAATTTTGGATTCCTTCTTTCAAAATGTATTTGTTTGTTGATCTTGTTATGCCTGTATCACTTCCAAAGAAAGTTCTTCTATTCAATGCCAGTCAGGTTTCTTTTCACAATTCTCCAAAACTCAAAGAGAATACATTGCAAATGTGGGTTTTCGTGAGCTAATGTTGATTAATGTTGTATTTTAAACTTGCTATTTCCTTTGAACTTAAAATATGTACATGTTAATCAGTTTATTTTCTTCTCCTTCTCTTCTCCTGTTATGTCCTGTTGTGTTTCCTCCTGGAACTGAAGGAGCCAACCAAAGGTAAAAAAAAAATATAATAGCGTGCAGCATTGGGTGGTGAATTGTGTTCCATTCTTTGCCAAAATATTTTCTACTTTCTTTCCAGATGTATTCAGTACTGTTGTAAGAGGAAGGGGAAAACATTTGAAACTGCTTTTCCTTCTTTCTTTTTCTCTCTCTTTAAAACAAGCCACATATTACATTGGCAGCCAAGTCATGAGTCAGAAGAATAAATCGGAAAGCAGTAGCACATACTGAGGATTGTGGTTATTGGTAAAAGAGTGCTAGGGGTTGTTTTTGTTGTTTTTTGTTATTGGTTTTTTTTTTTGGTATTTTGGTTTTAGAGTCATTTTTTCATTCTTGCATAGACTCAGTTTGCAATTGTTGTTTCCCAATAGTTTATTTTAATTCTGCATTTGAAGAATAGCAATAGCACTTAGACTTATATACCGCTTTACAGTGCTTTTACAGCCATCTCTAAACGGTTTATAGAATCAGCATATTGCCCCCAACAATCTGGATCCTCATTTAACCCATCTTGGAAGGATGGAAGGCTGAGTCAACCTTGAGCCTAGTGAGCTTCGAACTGCCAAATTGCAGTTAGCAGAAGTAGCCTGCAGTACCACACTCTAACCACCATGCCATAAATATAAACATTTATGTATATAATACATTTCTTGTTTATATCTCTGCAGGTGTTTGCCTATGATCACTGCTTCTGGTCTATGGATGAAACTAACAAAGAAAAATATGCAGGTATCACTGTAACGATGAACAACTCTGGTGGGAGGAAAATTGGCATGGCTCTCGCCTCACAATCGTTTGTCAAAAGGGTTTAAAGATTTAAAGGTCGTCGTCTCCAGAACTTATGAGAGCTTCCTTATTGCCAACACATTTCTAAAAGAAGAAAATAAATAATTTTTAGGACCAGCATCAGGTCTCCCTCCCTTTCCCAAAAGACACTCACTCCTATTTCTGAAGAGCTGTCAATTGTGATTTCCCTCTATTATAAAGCACAGCAGTTAAGAAGACACCAAGTTTCTTTTGCATTCTTATCATACAAAAGAGAACAAAAGGGTTTTTTGTATTATTATCATACAAAGGAGAACAAAAGCAAGGAACAATCCAAACAAAACAGAAGAAGAAGATGTAGTCTTTATATATCCACATCCTGGACCTTACAAAGGACAGATTGGGATCAGATGTTATTGTTAGATTTAGACAGTATGTTAAACCCTAAATTCAAGTTAACAAAGCACAGTTGTTGCATGTTTGTAATATCTTATACCTAAAATATATATATCATGATTTAACATTATGATCTAGATTCACATAATATTCTGAATTCCAAATTATTCAGTCTCATTTTAGCCTAATCCTGTGGGCTGAGATTGAATCAATTAACCATAAAGACTCAAAAGCAGGGATAAGATGAGTTCAGATTCCTGTTTAATTAATGGAAACCATCAATTTCTTACCCAAATGAATTGCACAAAATGGTTGTGAATATAAAACTGAATAACCCCTATACATAAGGTTCTTGGGGTGTGTGTTCTTATTTTATTGAGGATGCTATTTGGAACCTTGACAATAGCAACAAAAATAATGGTTCTGGTTTTCTTGAGGTCAGCAGGTTCCACCCCCCCCTCCATAAGGTATGCTTCAATATGATTCATCCGGTGCTGGTTAAAAACAGAGCAACTCCAAAGGAAATTACTGGATACCTTGGTGTAGTTAAGATGAGTATCTGCTCTGTGCTTTCCATTGTGGATGGCTCAATTGATTTTGGACGCACATGAAAAGCATTAGATGTTTTCACACATTAGAAGTGTTTGAAGCTTTTGAGAGTTTTAACAAAGGTATTTTTTATCCCCCCCCCCCCCTAATTTGATTCTTTTTGTTCTAATTTTAGGTCAAGATGTTGTTTTCAAGTGCCTTGGTGAGAACATTCTCCAGAATGCCTTTGAAGGTTACAATGCGTGCATTTTTGCCTATGGACAGACTGGTAAGCATTAGCAAGGTGGATATTGAATGACAGGAGGAAATGTGTTAGTTTTGAACAAATTAGGAAGAGTATCAAACAACACATCAAGGCAAAAGAAATAAGTCATAATTTAATTATTCATAGCAATAGCAGTTAGACTTATATACCACTTCATAGGGCTTTCAGCCCTCTCTAAGCGGTTTACAGAGTCAACATATCGCCCCCACAGTCTGGGTCCTCATTTCAGCCACCTCGGAAGGATGGAAGGCTGAGTCAACCCTGAGCCAGTGAGATCCGTTGAACTGCAGATAACAGTCAGCTGAAGTGGCCTGCAGTACTGCACCCTAACCACTGCGCCACCTCGGCTCTTACTTCTCTCAATTTCAAATGCTGGTTTTGATTTCTTATGCCTTTTTCACTACAATAAAAAGATTATCCTATTTTCTCCCTTATCTGTCTTGAATGGCTCATATTCACATTGCCTTCATTGCAGGCTATCAATATAGCCCATTTAAAAAAAACAACATATTGATAACCTTAAGTAATCTAATGCACATCTAAACTACAATAAAAACAGAAACAGAAAAACAGACCTGGTGTAACATTGATAAATAAAACTGTTGCAGTGACTGCTGGTGTCAACCCTGATTCCTGGTGGGTTTTTCTTGACAACTATTTTGGAAGTAGCCTAGCATTCAAAATCATTCAGCTAATTTTTGTAAGAGATGACTAGGTTGAGCCTAAGGGCAGGGTCAAATGCATCATCACTTTGGATTCTCTATGCCCCAATAAGAGACCTATATCTAGCCACCATCCTTGAAGTACATTGACTCTTATCTGGTGCCAATTTGCCTTGACCGTTCTGCTTCTTGTGTATAGATAGTATGAAATAAACTTGTAGTACTTTTGAATTCTACCCTGGTTCCCTGCTTCTTGCACCTGACATTTTTATGCTATGGGAGGACTAGAACAGAGGGGGTTGCTCCCAGTTCGGCCAAGCCGGTAGTGGCGGCGGCGGTGGGGTGGTGTTTCTGCCCACCTGCCCGGATGCTTATGCTTCTTACTAGCAAACTGTAAACTGGCTAGCAACCCATGACTGGACTAGAACTCAGATTCTAGAACCCATTTCTAGTCTGCTGCCTTTAAACATTACACCAAATTGGCTCTCATTAGTATGCAAGTATACAACACTGAAAGCCAATTGGGGAAAAAAAATATTTATTTAGTTATGCAGCTATTTAACAGTAGCTGCACAAACTACACATAGTGGCTTAATATTAGAATGTTTACAGTTAATGGGAAGGTTTGGGCATGATTGGGTTGGGGTGAAAGGAGGGAGTTTGGGAATTGCAGGCAAGAAGTCCTAGTCCAGCATATTCACCTACCAAACTTAAGTCAACCACAGAGCAGTTAACAATCAAAACAAGCAGATTATATGAAGAATAGACTATCCTTTAGATCAGGGGCGGGGGCTGTCATTCCCCATCTCTGCTTTAGATAGACTGGTTCAGAATTTAGCTTTTTAGACATATTGAAGAATCAAGTAGTTATATTTCCTAAAGTTATCCACCAACATTCTGCCATTTTGCCATAATTTAAAGCAAAGACAGTAAACCTACAGACCCCCATGATTTCCCCCCCAGTCCTTAGTACACTCCAGAAATTAGCAAGACCAAAAGGTTAGAATTTGGGAAGGATTTTAAGAACTGAAATAGAATTCTCATGAATAAAACCCAAATCTTTCTGGATCAAATTGATCTAATTCTATGAGGGGGAAGTTAAGGAGGAAAACTATTTCCATGAGTCTCTACAAGGCTCCAGGCATCAGTTTTGCCAGAAGAAAGCTGAAAATTTGATCTTATCTATTTTAATGTTATTAACAGCCACAATCACTGCAACCTTCAGAGACCAGCTGCAGAAACATTGTTCAGTCCTCCTTAAAATGCTAAATGAATGAAACTGACTAGAGGGGCTTATAATTAGGAGCCAGGTGGTTTTTTTGACATTTTTAAACAAAATATTAATGTTAACTATACTCCTCAGGGCTCCAACTTGGTAAAGGTAATATGAAAGAAAGTAAGGTTAAGAGAATGAGAGGGTGGGAGAGAAGGGTGGAAGTGATGGAGGAAAAACAGCTTGCATTTTTGCTTTCCCATTAGCCACTAAAGATACTGGCTACTATTTGGCACAGAATGATAAATAGCAAGAGAATATTTATGGTAGCAGTTTCTTATTCTTGACTTTCCTTGATATATTGTGTTTAACTTATATAGCAAACAAAAGAGCTGGAGATCCGGGATAATGTTGGCTATGTAGGGATGCAACCAGATATAACCCTTATTTATCTACAGCTTGATTCTTTTCCACATTAACCAGATAAGCATCTCCTGACAGTGGTATGACTGACCTTGATGTAACAGCGCAAGGAGACAGTTACAGTGCTCCAATTTACCTATGCAATTTGACAAACCAGTTTTGTATATTTACATATTTTTTCCATGTGATCAGAGAAAACAAGATAGTTATAGTCATTTATTTATCCAGCTCAGTCCATAAATTCAATTAGACTTAGCTTGGTTTATAGAACTATAAACATTTATTTATCCTCTGTAAGGTATGAAATGTCTGCCTCAGGGGCTTTCCACTCATTTTTAATCTCTTAAAAATATTTTCTTTCTTTTTTATTCAGGATCTGGAAAATCCTACACAATGATGGGCACAGGTGATGAACCTGGATTAATACCTCGGCTCTGTAGCAGTCTTTTTGAAAGAGCCCAGCAAGAGGAGAGTGAAGAGCAGAGTTTTAAGGTGGAAGTATCCTACATGGAGATTTATAATGAGAAAGTCAGAGATCTCCTGGACCCAAAGGGGTAAGGAAGGTTTTTTGGGAACACTGAGATTGTAGGCAACCCAGTAATCATTTGATGGGAGTGGAAGTCTCCTTCTTCTGCATTCCTCACAAGGTCAACATGCATTCCTCCAGAACAAAACCAGTAATTTTTGTTTCTGGGTAGGGACCTTCTCTCAGTAATTAAATATATGCTTTGCATGCAGAAAGAGCTCGATTTAAGCCTCCCTGTATAGGCTGGGAAAGCAATTGCAATAGCATTTAGAATTATATACCGCTTGTTATTTACAGCCCTCTCTAGGCAGTTTACAGGATCAGCCTATTGCCCCCACCAATCTGGGTCCTCATTTTACTAACCTCAGAAGGATGGAAGGCTGAGTCAACCTTGAGCCTGGTGAGGTTTGAACTGCCAAATTGCAGTCAGTCAGCAGTCAGTAGCCTGCAGTACTGCATTCTAACCACTGCGCCACCACCGTTCTTGAAAGAGTCTTCATTAGAATTTAAGAGAGCGACTCTCTTTTGCTTCACCACAAGAACTCAACTAGGTGACTCTATACTATTATTCACTATATGGCTGGGGTACAAATCTTCAAGTAGCTCTCTGCCCCCTCCCCCCAAAAAATTCTTAAAGTCTTGCTAAAGTTCCCAATACTGAAATAGGCAGGATTCTGGCATTCTCAGACAAGGTTTACTTAACACGTTTTCTTTACTCATTTACTTTTTTAAAAATAAATTTTAATTTACTTGTAAGGGTCTGCTGAGTTTTTTCAAAAAAATAGTGTTGACAATTTTTTTTGCTGCCGATCTTAGGTGTAAAGGATTTCTTGTATTTCATAGAATTCATGGTCCAACTGGGAAGTGATAAGGTTCAAGGTTTAAGATTTATTAAACTTGTATGCCGCCCTATTCCTGGAGGGACTCAGAGCGGCTAACAAACCAAGGGGAGGGAATAATACAACAAAAAAGCAAAAGACAAACAAACAAAATACAGAAACAATTTAAAAACAGTCAACAGCCACACAATTCGAGTGGGGATGGGAACTCATCAGCCCCAGGCCTGTCGGAACAGCCAGGTTTTGGCGGCTTTGCGGAAAGCCTGAAGGGTGGTGAGGGTCCGGATCTCCACGGGGAGATCATTCCAGAATGGCCGGAGCAGCCACAGAGAAGGCCCTCCTCCGGGTGGTCGACAATCGGCATTGGCCGGCGAATGGAATTCGGAGGAGGCCTAATCTGTGGGATCTAATAGGTCTTTGCGAGGTAATTTGCAGCAGGCGGTCTCTCAGATTCTCCCATGCTTTTTTTTAAAAAAAGTTATTGGTAGATGGAGCCCAGACTGAGGAGAGGTGAATTGGATCTGTCACCCTGCCTCTTTTCTGTTAACTAGGATTGGGGTGGGTGGGGAACATACTTATCTTAACCATTTGAGTAGGCTTTTATTTCTCAAAATTATCTCAGGGAAGTTTAAGGTCAGGAATCTGTTATGTGTTTTAAATAGTCCCTAGAGCAATATGTTGACTGTTATCTTGATAATATTCAAAGGGAGATAGCCTCTCTTTTTGTTTCTTATCTTTGTGTGATAGCATTTTTTTGTTGCTGAGAATTTCACCTTGAAAAGGGTGAATTAGTTTCCCCCCAAGCTGGACAGTGAAATTGGTTAGCCAAAAGCATCTTTAAATGCTGGACACAATCCAATCAAAATTGAAACCTCATTTGAGGTTAAGAGGAAAGGTTTCTAAGGGAATGTGAATCAGCCTGACTCAGAAGTGCCTCACTGACAATAATGCATGGACAATATTGCCCATTTACATTCTGCAAATGTAACATCTTGTTCTATGTTTGCTTCCAAACAGGAGCCGTCAATCTTTAAAAGTCAGAGAGCACAGTGTTTATGGACCTTATGTAGATGGTCTTTCAAAACTAGCTGTTGCCAGTTACAAGGTAAAGAAATCCATGATAATAGGCTTAGGTAATAATGTTCAGTGGAGTGGTTACCATCACCCAATTATTTATATACCTCTTTTCTACAAGAACATGTATCCAAAACAGCTTACAATATATTAGAAAATAATAGTGACTCAGTTAAGATGTAGCAACTCTAGCAGTCAGTGGTGGCCGAACCGTTAGTGGTATGGCAGCCTGGGTCGCTGGAACCGGCAGCGGCCCAGGTCTGCCACACCCCCTAACATGTCTCCATCACCACAAGGAATGACATTTTTAAGCAACTCCTGTTCATTTCAACAAGACTTGAATTTCTCAAGTCAATTCTTGGCAAGCCTGCTCAGTCGGACCTTTCTCATTTCTACCATTCTTAACAGCAACCAACAATTGTGGCAAGCTAATGTTTTCCCCTTGTCGCTGCCGCCACCATCTTGCTTTTTAGTTCTGTGCATGCGCAGAACAATTTTAATTGAACTGTGCATGTGTGCACAGCACGCATCCAGCACACGTGCGCAAGCGAACCGGCAGTGAAGCCGGGCAGGACCCACCCCTGCTAGTAGTATAGCCTTTATTGTTATTGTACATCATGTATGCAACGAAATTGGTGAAATTCTAATCTGTATACCTGGGATTTCTCAGCAAGCAAAATCACTAGTGATTTTTGCATAGGGTCTCTGGAAGAGATGTGCAGGAATGAAGTTAGTGGGAGGGTACTTGTACTTGACGCCTCTTCACCCATCATGGGTATAGGCGACTTCCATGGAAATTTGACGCCACTGTTTTCGGTCCTGGGCTAGGGTTGTCAGGTGGTGCAGCCAGTCGCTATACGGTGATCCATGGAAGTTGTTTCGGCTGGATAGACCCAAGGGGACGCTAGTCCCAAGGGTCGACAGAGCCCGATTGGGAGGGAAAAGAAAACCTCATGCTTTCCCCATCTTCTCCATGGTTTGTTCAGGATTGATGAGAGGAAGTATCACGGCTTCAGTACACTTAAATAGATGTTGGACAGATTGATCTGTCTGGCCTAGTGTGCTTGGTTAGCAATGGCTTTCCAAGATTAAAGGCAGAAGTAACCTGCACTTTTTTTTTTACAGAAGATATGTCTCCAGTGTTGTATTTTAAGATTAAGTTTTAGATTCCCTAAAGGAAAAGCTTTAACGATTGAGGTCCAGCATCACCAGAAGCAAAGATAAAGTGTTATTTGAAATATCATTATCTTGTTTTTAATATCTTTGCTGTACCTGCACAACCAATGTGTTTCCACCCGCAGTGTCCTTGCACTTATGAACTGCCCTTTAGGAAGCTCTCATCCTTGGAATGTTTATCACTCTGAAGCTAATGAGGCATACTAACATTATTGGTTTGCCCCCATCTTCTGCCATATAAACCCTGTAGGCGTTAAGGCCCTGTAATGCTGCAGAAATCTGCTGAATTACAACTCCTGTTGTGTGCAACCAGCATTGCTACGTTAGTTGGTAGTGGAGGATATTTTAGTATGTTGCATTCTAGTGGAAATCAGAGTGAGGAAGGCATCTATAGAACTAGAATCTTGGAGGATCAGCTCTGATTTCATAACCTAGCTCCTAGTTGACTTGGCTGGCTCAGAAAGTTAAGAAAGGGCGGAGTTGGTTAACATTTGAATGGAAGACCATTTGAATGGGAAATGTTAGCTGAAAAAACACCTGGGAAGGAGGCAGTGGTAAAACCACTTCCATATTATTGGCAAATAAACTACGGAGGTGGTGCAATGGCTCAGTGGTTAAAGACTCTTTAAGATTCGAGACCCAGGTGGGTTAAAGACCCTTTAAGGCTCGAGATCCAAGTGGGTTAAAGACCCTTTAAGGTTCGAGACCCAAGTGCTGGGTGACAGAGTGAGCTCCCATGACTTGTCCAAGCTCCTGCTCATCTAGCTGTATGAAAGCATTCAAATGTAAATAAATAAATAGGTATCACTTCGGTGAGAAGGTAACAGCGTTCTGTGTACCTCGGTGTATAGTCATGAAGGCCACATGACCATGGAAATGTCTTTGAACATTGACATTGAACAACACTGGCTCCCTCGGGACGGAAATGAGCACCATCCCCTAGAGCTGGAAATGACTGGACAGGGGAAACCTTTACCTTTAAATTACCTGGATGTTTTCATGAAGTCAGGAGATTTTATCTTTACCTTTAAAGAAAGAAGAGAAAGATCTTGCAAAACTGGTTTAGCAAGTAATTATGGCAGGCTTGTTTGCAGAACTTTAGCTGTAGCCTTAAGAGTCCAAGAATGTTTGCACTTCAACAATCTAACTTGGGACTCACCAAAAAACCAAGTCAAAAACACAAGGAAATATGTATTACAAAGAGTATGAATCATGACTCCTGTTCAGCACTTGTGCTCTGTTGCAGACCAAAAGCCCTTCCCCCAACTTCAGTGTACGTTTAAGGCAAATTTGTACATGGTATTTTGATTAAATTGTTCTCTTTGCAACTTAGAATTTGAATACTGGTTTGTTTTGCTACCGCACATAAAATGTAAGTTTTATTGGTTTTATGGTTTTGCAGCAAACTTGCTGGGTATTCTAGCATAATGCAGCCATCTCATAAAATCATCCAGTTGAAAATGACCTCTAAGGTCATTTAATGGGTGCCTTTGGTACAGTATGCTCCAGAGACCTCTGCTTAAAAGCCTCCAATACAGGAGAGTCCACCACTTTCTAAAGCCATCCATCTTGGTTTCTCTCAACTCACCCTGGAACAGAGTAATAATAATAATGCTAATCTACTATATAAAGCTGTTGTAAGATTTAATCTCTATCTCTTAAGCATGCATCTATGCACATGCATACATCGTTTCTTACCTTCGTTACACTTCCCCAGTTTCAGTAGGATAATTTCTCTTATTCAAATAAGGACATTAAATGTACTGAATGTAATCGTTCAGATGCAACACTTACATTTTAGCTGAAAATTTTAATATGTCTTAATGAAAATACTAAGCAAAATTGTAACTGGGAATCATTGGGCCTAACTTCTAGAGATGTCTAAAATGGTTTTGGAATATATTGAAATGCTCAATGAGAGGAGAAGATGTCTTTGACTAAATGTCTATGAAGATTCTCAGTCATCCAGGTGCTTTTTCAAGAGGCAATTTGACTTCCTTTGTTTTGCCTTGAAGATGTGTTGCTTCTCATCCAATAAGCTTCTTCAGTTCTGATTGAATCGTGGGGAATTGAAGGATTTGTATTCCCTTGCTGCCATCTGTGAATAGGCATAGATGAACCTCTAAGTGGCCTCAACAATGCTCAGAAAGAGTGCTAATGACCAGATGACTGCAAGGAATATAAATCTTTCTATTCCCTTTCAGTCAGAACTGAGAAAGCTTCTTGGCTGAGAAGTGAAATGTCTTCAAGGAAAAACAAACAAAGTTATTTGCTGTCAAGTAATACTTTAATTAGCCAGACATTTTGACAAAACAGAAGCAGTGTGTTATTTCTCTGATCTGGGCAGATAGCATTTAGGGTAAACCAGGGAAAATGCATTACAAAACCATGATTTATGTGGAACAATAAGATCTTGTTACATTCACTGAACATAGAATTCTCTAACTTCTTGACAAAACCGAGACTTCAGTGACTGGGACAAGACATCACATTAAGCTGTGGTTTGTTTTAATTATGATTTCTTGAATGAGCCACATGGCTTAGTTCAAATCTCAAGTTATGCATGAACTTCACTAAAACACAATATGTTTTGTGATTCTTTTATTTAGGATATAGAGTCTTTGATGTCTGAAGGCAATAAATCTCGTACAGTTGCTGCAACCAACATGAATGAAGAGAGCAGTCGATCCCATGCTGTTTTTAAAATTATCCTCACACACATATTGTATGATGTAAAGTCAGGGGTGAGTTCTGCAATTTGCAGGGAAGATAAATAACAGAGATCTATAAAAACAGTGGGGGGGAAAGGAGTTTCATTGATGCCATATAAAAATAAATATTTTTGCCAGAATTTTACTCCTGTTTTACATGCTTCTAGAATAGATGTTGTTACTCTAGGTGAGATTGGGGAACCTGCGGTTTCCAGGTGTTCTTCACCTCATACTCTTATTAGCTCTAGCATTTTGGTCTAAGGTCAGAGATGATGGGATTCCTGAAGATCACAGATCCCCACAGTGGTGAAATTCATTTTTTTTTACCACTGGTTCCGTGGGTGTGGCTTGTGGGCATGGCAGGGGAAGGATACTGCAAAATCCCCATTCCCACCCCACTCTGGGGCCAGCCAGAGGTGGTATTTGCCAGCTCTCCGAACTACTCAAAATTTCCACTACCGGTTCTCCAGAACCTGCTGAATTTCACCCCTGGAGCCCCAGCCTCCTCATAAGAGGTAGCATAGCCTTTCTAATAACAACAGTGCTGTTTACTTAAAACCATGACTTTTAAAAATAATGTGGGGTATGCTTTTAGGTTGCAATCTCAGATTTTATAACGTTAAGGAGAGTTGCTGTTCTCTACAGTGTGTTCAGCATCTGAACCAGAAGAACATTATTTATATATGAAAAGTGATTCTTCTGGAGGTTTCAGTGTTATCCAAACACTCCCTAACAACCTTTGGTTTTGGGGTGCTTACAGATCATAGATAATATATCCCTCATTTTAGCCACACTACTAAGGACTGTCATTTCCATTTTCAAAAGCACTCTCCTATATTCCCTTACATCAAAAAATCCGATTAAAGGAAGAGCACATTTGGGGGGGGGGAGGTAGGTGGTACCATACTTCTCCACATATTTTGGGAACACCTGCACTGAATTTGAGGAATTTCTTATATTTTTCAAACTTCTTTTATCTTTGTCTAAGCAGGCTAAAATACAATGCATGAATTACATAAACCAATTTCTATGCAGTCTGAAAATCCCTTGTGAAACTGTGGGTGTATAGAGGCCTTCTGCTCTCATTGTATTGGCTTGTATCCCTGAGTAATGGAATGATTCCATATAGGCTAGGGTTCCCAAACATTCCAGCTATGCAGACTGGTGGGGAGGGGGAAAGGGAATGGTTCCACCCAAATGGAGCATTTGCACACCACTGACGTGCTGCTAGTGCACACGCTCGTCTGTTGCTCATGCAAGTCGATATGTGCGCATGTGTGCTCACCCACCACTTCCACAGCGCTGTTCTAAATAACTAAAGGCCACAGCCCAGAGATTGGGGACCCCTGGTATAAGCAAAAGTCATGCGGACATTATTGTCTGGATACATCCTAGTGAAATCCTTGCCTTTTCTCTTAATTTTTTTGATGCTTGGAAAATTAAAACTCACCAACATGCAAGTTTGACTTAAAATATTCAGTCCTCTAGTCCTCATTCTGAAATAAAATAAGCTTTATTATTTTGTTACCTTTGCTTTTAATCTCTCTTATACACCCCTCCCACCCCCCAGTAAAATCTAGATCAGCTTTGGTCACTTTCATTTGTGCTAGATGTTAACTCTGGCCTGGTGATTAGGGAAGATGCTGCAACTTATGTAGAAGGCATGAGGGACTTCTCTGTAAACTCTTTTAAATAGGCATATTTGCTATACAATAAATCATTTATGATAGCATTACACAGTCCGTACATAACTACCTCTTTAGCATCAAGATCTTTTCCCTGGTTGTCATTTTCCCTTCTTCCTTTCTTTTCCCTCAAACTGACAAAAACTATGAAAGGTATTTTGGGGTGCTGAATAAGCGATATGTCATTGGGCTAATGCTATTTTCTTTCCACAGACCTCCGGTGAGAAAGTAGGCAAGTTGAGCCTGGTTGATCTAGCAGGCAGTGAAAGAGCAACCAAGACAGGAGCTGCAGGCGATAGGTTGAAGGAAGGAAGCAACATCAACAAGTAAAGTTTACCTTTTTAAGGAATTACATGTTTTTAAAGGGAGGGTGAAGGTAAAGGTAAAAGTAAAAATGTCCTAATGTTCTTTATTCAGAATGACAACAAGAGGAAAGAAAGAAGAGTTCTCCTTTGACTTTTCCCTCCAACTTTTCTTTAAAAGAAACAGGACTTCCTTCTTCTCTTTAGCATAAAATAGAATAGCAGAGTTGGAAGAGACCTTGGAGGTCTTCTAGTCCAACCCTCTGCTTAGGCAGAAAACCCTACACCACTTCAGACCAACATTTTCTTAAAAACATGCAGTGTAGGAACATTCACAACTTCTGGAGACAAGTTGTTCCACTGATTAATTGTTCTGTCAGGAAATTTCTCCTTAGTTCTAAATTGCTTATCTCCTTCATTAGTTTCTTGTCCTACCCTCAGGTGCTTTGGAGAATAGCTTGACTCCCTCTTCTTTGTGGCAGCCCTGGGATACAGGAACACTGCTATCATGTCTACCCTAGTCCTTCTTTTCATTAAACTAGACAAACACAGTTTCTGCAACCATTCTTCATATGTTTTAGCCTCCAGTCCCCTGATCATCTTTGTTGCTCTTCTATGCACTCTTTCTAGAGCCTCAACATCTTCTCTGAGACCTCAGAAATTATTAGATTAGAAACAAGAGAAAAATTAAGAACTATTTTTTCTGGGTTCTGTTTATATGTTAGTAAATGTTTAGGCAATTTTACACCTCAAAGCAAAATGCATATTAATAGAGGGACCAGCTATTCCTAAGAGTATATCTGATTCTGATTGCCATAAAATTAAAAAGAATCTTTTTCTCCCCAATGCAGGTCTCTCACAACTCTTGGGTTGGTCATTTCAGCCCTGGCAGATCAAGCTGCTGGAAAAAATAAGAACAAATTTGTTCCTTATCGTGACTCAGTGCTCACCTGGCTACTCAAAGTAAGTGAGCCATTATTAAGGAGGTCAAGCAAGACAACATTCTCTGTTTCGGGTCTATTTTGGAAGGGACACCTGCTGAATATAAAAGATTGCAGCTGCTGATTTCAGTAGAAAACCACAGTAGCTCTGTGAATAATTCTCCTCAGGAAGCTGTCTTCTTTCTCCAGGAGTAGAATTTCCTAGCTTTCTGAGAGAGTTGGATCCCCTTAGGTAGCTTCCTACTCAGGCTTGTTCCTAATCAATAGTTCACTCTCTTAAGTCAATTTACGGGCAGTTGCATCCATAGCTTTTCTACCATAAAAGCTTTACCATGGTTAGCCCACTGACTAACTCCAGAGACATTGCTTTCAGTTGTTAGCCATTTGATGTCGATTGAATATGAGCGTGGATTGCAATAGACATATCAGTTGTAGCTCAAGGGAAAAGGTTGAGGGAGCTCAATCTCCTGCAAATTGAAAGAGTCACAGAATTGGCTGTGCACTGTTTTAAAAAAAAGAACCACTGGCTCGATGTTTACAGAAGAACGCAACTAGTTTGGAAGAACTTCAAACAGGAACAAAATGCTGGCAGGAGTTCAGTGACACAATCTGATTGCTAAATGTTACTGCTACCTGTGGGCTAATAAGATATATTCATGCAAATATTCAGAGACATTATACTATATATATCCAAATCTGTCAATGCCAACGGGGATTTTTAAGTTAACTTTTTATAGCAATATCTGGTTCTCCAGAGCTGGGAGGAAAAAAAAACAAGCAAACACTTGCTCTTCTTGAACACCATTGCCAGTCTTTATGGATATTACACTAATAAACTGAATGAATCCCTTGCTGGTGACTTCTTATAAGCAATTTCTCAATTGGTATTCAAACCTGTAAAGCCTTTGAGTATACAGTTAACAGTTCCTTTCGGGCATTATGGCTAAATCCTGTTGCCAGCCCTTCCCCTCTTCTGTAATGTTTATCTTGCCTCTGAAAAAGCCTGCCTCTATATTTGCTGGCAATGAACTCCGTAAATTCCTCTTTCAATAATAACTGCAGTACAGATAGTCCTCAAGTTGTGACCGCAATTGAGCCCAAACTTTCTGTTGCTAAGTGAAACATGTGTTAAGTGGATTTTATCCCATTTAACGACCTTTCTTGCCACAGTTGTTAAGTGAATCACTGCAGTTGTTACATTAGTAATATGGTTGTTAAGTGAAACTGACTTTCCCCGTGACTTTGCTTGTAAGAAGATTGGAAAGGGTGATCACATGACCCCAGGACACTGCAACTGTCATAGATATGAGTTGCCAAGGGTCCAGATTTTGATCATGTGGATGCTGCAATGGTTGTAAGTGTGAAAAATGGCCATAAGTCACTTTTTTCAGTACTGTTGTAACTTTGAACACTCAGTAAATGAACCGTTGTAAGTCGAGGACTCTCTGTACTATATGTTTGTTCTTCTGCACCCTGAATTTGTCACTCATTTCATTTGGTGTGTGCTAGAAATATGGGAAAGCTTTCTCTCATTGCTACATTCAAATTTTGCAAGACAAGTTGTTGTTTTTGTTCCTTTAAAAAAAAATCCCAATTAGCAAAGGGTGGAAGTTTTAAGTCTTGATTACTTGCACTGGGCCGGGACCTGAATTAATTGTCACTGTGTGAGTCACTATGTAAGATGGACAGCCTATACAAATGTGACAAAATAAAAAGGCTTTCGAGAGTTCTTGCAATCTGCAATTATTTAGCCTTCCTTCAGAATTTTAATCTTTATTAATATTATGCATTATTTTAATTGCTCTTTTCTGTACCATCTGTAGCTAAACATCAGAATGCTCATTTTTTGTGGGAAGGGGTAGAGGGGCCAGGGATCATGCACCCTAAAATTGACAGTTCCAGAACAAAGGAGTAAGTGGGGACAGAATAAATTTAAACCCAATTAAATTTGGATTATATTACAGTAATCTCATATCTGTAATTATATACATGAATTATGTTAATATTATTTCTCATGTATTTAATAATTGCTACCTCCATTACATTAAACATTGCAATTTGGTGGCAACATTTCGAGTGACAACTTTTGTGAAGCTAAGAGGTTGTGCCAATTCTTAACACTTGAAACCCAGAAACAGTGTTTTAAAATCCCTTTGTCCCCTTTCCTACATACATAGATTATGCTTTTCTTTCAATTTTATAGGGTGAAGCCATATTTTCAGAGATTTTACATTAGGGAATAAGTAGGATGTGAAGTGGGTTGACTTCCCTTCCTGCTAAGACAATTCTATACAGTAAGCATAGAAAAGAATCTATTTCTCATTTAATATATTTGTATCACTACAGTAAAAGGAGAAAATATTCTCTTTCTTCCTACTAACCAAATCCATAACTGGATATGGAGAGACTCGGTTCTTCTGTTAAATATCTTGAATAGTGGTGGAGATATCATATCGTGTACGTTTCATCCACTGGGGAAAGGAAACTCAAGAGCAGCGTAAATTATAAATGAGGATTCTCATTAATAAATAATGACAATATGTATAAAAATTAAACATCTTTTTAAAAGGCAAAATTTATATGATAAAGTAGTTACAAAACAATTCATCAAAAAGAATTCCTTATCCTTCTGTTGGAAAATAAACCCCCCACTCGTCCTAAGTCAAACTTTAGCAAAAAACATATAAAAGGAAAATAAGTCGAAAAATGTGCAGGAGGACTCTTTAGTTCTTAATATGGTAATACATTCCAATTAGGGGCAGATAGCCGAGAGTATTATTTATCTCCTGGACAAGCAGCAAAAGGTTGACAAACTTGTGGATTTCAGCCCCAAATATGGTAGTAGAAAACAAACCTATAGGTCAGTGATGGCGAACATTTTTGGCAACGAGTGCTGAAAGGGGAGTGCACCTGTGTGCATGTGCCAGAAACCAGAAGAACAGCTGCCCGGTGTGCATGTGTGTGCCGGGAAGATAATCTTTAGGTTTCCAGTGCGTGCATGCACACTGGCGAGCTAATCTTTGTACGCCCATGCGCGCCAAAACCAGGAAGACCTGATGGCTGGTGTGCATGGGGCGGCTGCTCTTCCGGTTTCTGGCAGTCCTGTGCGCGTGAAGACCAGCTGGCTAGCGCGCCGGAACCTGGAAGAGCAACGGGCAGCGGCTCACGTGTCTGGAGAGATGGCTCTGCGTGTCACTTCCGGCACGGTTATAGGTTAATGTTCTATGTTATATTTCTAATACCAAGGCAACTGCAAATAGTTCTTCCTTTAATTGTCAAGTATAAACAAAACAAAATATGAACTTCTTTTAAGATCGAGAAAAAACTCCTTTCATTTTTTTTAAAGCAACTTCACTGCTGATATTCAGGATTGTCAAGCTTATTATTCTAAAGCACTATAAATAAATAACTTCAAATTCATCAACTTTCTTTCACTTAAAAAAAAAAATATATGAATGACTTCTTTAGGAGCCACAATTAATTCTTCCTTGGTTACAAATATGAATTTCAAGAGCAATAACAGCATTACAAAGAGAAAAGATCCAAATAATTGTCAGAGTTCAATGAAGTGCCAGCACACACTCTGTGAGATAAATGAAACTCGGTTTTAGTTTCAGTAAGGTGTGGAAATTACTTCATTGAAGGCAGCTAACAATATTATGAGAGGTCTTGTATAAAGACATTAAGACAAACTGGTTTTGCTTAAGTGAGATTGCTGCATTACAAGCCTTTGTGTCATACAGACGGAGTTGGGAGAAGCAGAGATAATTGCTTCAGGCATTCATTCACAGTGACCTGCCTTTTTTCTCCCTTTTCTTTTTGCTCCAAGCTCTAGGTGGTGAAAATGGCTCCTTGCCTACCTTTAAATGGCATTTTCACTCATTCTACCCTGTAGCTGAAGTTTGGCCTTAAAGTCAAATGGATACGAATTTAATTTTCTAAGGAAATGCAAGGCTTTTGTAGATATGCAAATGGAGATGGAGATATCCCAATCATCTTTTTGCAGCAGAAATTGGCATAGCCTGAGAATAGCAATAGCAATAGAACTTATATACCCCTTCACGTTACTTTACAGCTCTCTCTCTAAGCGGTTTACAGAGTCAGCATATTGCCCCCAACAATCTGGCTCCTCGTTTCACCCACCTCGGAAGGATGGAAGGCTGAGTCAACCTCGAGCCTGGTGAGATTTGAACTGCCAAATTGCAGGCAGCCAGCAGAAGTAGCCTACAATACTGCACTCTAACCACTACACCAGGTCTAATCCATTTAAGACTACTCTAAATGAAGGAAGAATAGATCAGACTGGTATCTGACAGTATCAGTCTTAGCAGAAAATCTCAGTTTTCCAGAAATTTAATGTCTTTCTTATTCAGTAATTTAATGGTTACATGTCATCAAATTGACATTGACTGTAACTGTCTACACAAAATTTCTCCAGGATGATGTATCCATAATTTGGTCTTTCAGTTCTTCCAATGGTGCAACCATTGCAGATATGAATCTATCCATTTTGCTGCTAGTCAGTTTCCTCTTTTTCCTTCCACCTTTCTCAGCATTAGAACCTTCTCCAAGAGAGCTACGTCTTTGCATGTGTCCAAAGCCCAGGAAGTCCTCGACCTATGACCACAATTGAGCCCAACGTTTCTGTTGTTAAGCGAGACATTTGTTAAGTGAGTTTTGCCCCATTTTTCGACCTTGCTTGCCACCGTTGTTAAGTAAATCACTGTACTTGGTAAGTTAGTAACCCGGTTGTTAAGTGAATCTGGCTTCCCCATTGACTTTGCTTGTCAGGAGGTTGCAAAATATGATTACATGACCTTGGGACACAGCCATAAGTATGAACCAGTTGCCAAGCATCTGAATTTTGATCATATGATCACGGGAATGCTTCAAAGGTCATAACTGTGAAAAATGATCATGTCACTTTTTTCAGTGCTGCTGCAACTTTGGTCACGAAATGAACTGTTGCAAGTCAAGGATAATGTCAGAGTGTTGCAGAAATCACATCCAGAAAGCACACACAGATAACTGATTCAGCAGGATTCATTATGTATTATATACATAATAACATATGAATAAATATACAATACCTACAGCAGATTCTTCCAGCATGGTAGAGAGGAGAGGTTGGTTTCAGTTCAGAGTTCAGAGCTTAATACAGACAAGACTAGTTTCAGTTTCAATTCTCAGCACAGCACACATTGGCTGACCTTGTTACCATGTCTCTCCCAGTCATGAATTCTCTGACATATAATTTGAGCCCTGTCATTTTTGCTTCTGGGTTGATTTGTTCGATGAACCTTTTGTTTGTTTTTGACTGTCTGTGAGTATTCTCCAAACGCCAGAGTTCAATACTTTTCCTATCTTGCCTTTTGAGAATCCAGCTTTCCCTTCCATAGAGTGTCACAGGGTGCACAGAACAGCAAAGACTGTTCTGATCTTTGCAAGGCCAAATACATGACAGCGTCTGAATAACTTTTCCAGGGCCTTCACAGCAGCTGTACCAAGTACTAGTCTGCAGTTCCTTTTATTGTGGATAATCAATCCTAAAAGTTTAGTTTTGGCAAGAGACTTGCAAAAACAAGTTAGTTATAATAGAAGCTTTATTGAAAAGAAGAATAATTGATCCACCACAGTGCAATGAAGTCAGAGCCTTTATGTCAGTTTGTGCACTAAAATTTAAAGGGCAGTAGATAATCAGGAATCAAGAGAAAGAAGGCAAACCCAATGACCATTTACCTTACAAATTTCTCTGTCTAAAAGGCAAGAAACTTGTGAAGAAGCTTCAGTCAAAGAGATACTCTCCTCCCCATTAACACGAACTCATTATTAGCAGGGCCTAGAAGATTCTCTTTACTTCCAGAATTCTGCATTTCCCTCAGACTAGCATTAAAACAGCTTTGGTCTGCAGTTCTTGCTTCCTTGAACTTCCCCAAATAACTGACGTTTGACACCACCTTTCCAAGTTAATAAATCCTTAACCAGTCTCTTGATGGCCTTGAGAGGCAGACAGTAAATGCTTACATTATAGTAGTATTTTCTAGCTTGAGATGGTTCCTGTTGTGTCATTCTATGTTATTTAGATTTTTAGATTTTAGATTTTATTCAGTTTGTATGCCGCCCTATTCCCGAGAGGGCGGCTAACAATCAGAAAGGGAAGGGGGTACAAATTTCCCTTCTAATTTTTTTAACAGGTAAAAATCATATTCCATAAGCTTTTCTCTGTTGGGGGAAGGGGAATATAGACACTCAATATCTTTTCCCTTATAATAAACTAACTCATAAACCAACATTGCCCAGGTATTTATTTATAGGGAGGAAATGTCCGGACCAAATGTAATTTCTAATGTTGGATTTTCCCCAGAGGGAGCCCCCTTGTGCAGTACTGTCAAGGCGTTACCATGGTCACTCCACTGCACTTTACAGTAGAAGTCATTTTACGGCAGTACAGTAGAAGCCATTTTAAGGCACAACAGACTGTATCTTAATGGAACACACACCCCGAGGGGTGTTAGGGCACAGGTGAGTTCCTACCGGTTTGGACCGGTTCAGCCGAACCGATAGTGGTTTGCTGGTCTAGGTCATCAGAAGTGGCAGTGACCTAGGCCTGCCACGCCTCCTAACCGGTTCTCCCGTTGGCATGGCATATTTATTTTCCATTTTTTAATGTTCTGCACATACATAGACCTATTGATGGGCAATTGCGCATGCGCAAAATTGCGCATGCACCAAACCGACAGTAATGCCGGCAGCAACCCATCCCTGTGTTAGCGGTGTCTTACCCCAACAGTGGTTTTTTCCACAGAGTAAGTCATCTGTGTACCAAGTTTGGTTGAAATTCCTCAAGGCGTTCCAGAGTTATGCTGGAACACACATACACAGCGCCATTTTTGTATATATAGAAAAAACAGCTTCTGTAAAGAGAGTGATATTGAGGTGAGAAACAGGGATAGTTAAATTCCATTGCCCTTTCTTGCTTTTCTCTTTCCTCTGTCAGAATCACAACCTTCCAAGTTGTTATCGAGTGTGCTATGGCTTCAGAGAAAAGGAGCATTGAATTTTGTGCTCAAGTGCCTGGAGGTTTCAGCAACTGTGTTTGTCCCTATGCTGAATAGAAGGCTGGGAATATGGAGTTCCTGGGCTTGGCTAAAAAAGCACTGTGATGGAACAGCGAAAGTTCCAAAGCTGGGCTCGAAGCTGACGGCATCTGGCATAACATTTGAATTCTAAACAAATATGATGAGTTATTTCTAGCAATTATAGAACAAGAAAAAAAAGGGGGGGATTATTATTTCTTTTGCTTTTCTGTCAGGATTTTTGTGCCAGTGCATGGCTGCTTTGAGTTAATCATCTTGAATAGTTATTCACTTCTGTATTTGCTTTAAAAATCTAATTTGTGTTGATTTTAAAAGAGACATTGAATGCAACTTTTGGTGGTAGACCCTACTACACTTTTATATATAACTAGCTGATAAAACCCGGCGTTGTCCGAATATTTATTAAGCCTAAACCTGTATTAGACAGGAAAAGCCCTAATTTCAGCTACAATTAAATTAGTTACAAATGTTTTCCCTGTGCCCCCAGAAGCCATACATTTGTCTTCAAAAATAGTCAAAACCTTGATGAAAATGTCCAGATCAAATGGATTTTCTAATGTTGGATTTTACCAGAGGGAGCCCCCTTGTGGAGTACTGTGAAGCCGTTACCATGGCAACACCACTGCACTATACAGTAGAATCCCTTTTACGGCAGTACGGTAGAAGACATTTTAAAGCATAACAGGCTTATCTTAACAGAACACACACCCCAAGGGGTTTTAGGAGGAGTGTCTTACCCCCCACAGTATTTGTTTCCAGAGAGTAAGATATCTGGGTACCAAATTTGGTTGAAATTGCTCAAGGCATTGCAGAGTTATGCTGAAACACACACACACACACACACACACACACACACACACACCGATTTTTATACATATAGATTTCTATACTTTAAGCTCAATTAACATTGACCATTAAATAGTAAATATTAAATACTAAAACATAATAACAAGCATAGCTTTGAATCAGTGACCCATCTCAGCCTTTTTTATTTATAACATCAAGGAAGGTACCATCAAAGGTACCTTTTTTATGCTGAGGAATTGCTCCAAACCAAAGTAGCACCATTTTGCTCAGACTAACTTTATCCAAAGGAGAAGTAGACATATGGATGACTGATTCTAGCTCAGAATTCAAAGAGCAATAATTCCATTGCATCTGAAGGATACCAGGCTTTTAAGAGCTGTCTTTGTATATTTTGGGTCCAGGCCATTTTAAGCACTTATGGTCAAAGCATTTGTTACTCATTTAGAGATGTGTGAAGGTTGTTTGTCCTTTTTTTTATTTGTTTAGCAGCAGCTGTCTCAATGCCATTTACTTAACAGGAATAGTTCTCTTTTGCGCCTAGTGTAATATTTCTTGTAGCACAGCTGGTGTAGCACAGAGAATTTTATTGTTGCTTGATGGAATCACTGTATTCTCTGCCTTAGCACTTCTCTTTCACCATAATCTGCTGATGAAAACTAAAACATCCTTCATGTATTTGGGTGGTTTAACTTTAGACAATGCCCTTGAAGGGCTTTTTACATTTGGAGTATGCTAAATATCTGTGATGGTGAACCTGTGCCACGCGTGCCAGAGGTGGCACGCAAAGCCTTCTCTGTAGGCATGTGCGCCATCGCCAGCTGCACTTCTGGTCAGCTGGTCTTTGCAGGTGCTGGAGCACCATAAACAGCCTGAAAAATACCCCCAAAACAGAGCATTTTTCGGGGCATTTTCTGAGCTGTTTTCAAGCCATGTTTGGGCCAAAAAAACAGCCTGAAAACAGCCAAAAATGGCCAAAAAGCACGTATGCGTGCACCGGCTACCAGGTCTTTGGGTTTCCGGCGCTCCAGTGCGCACACATGCACGTGCATGGATGCGCATTCTGGTTTCAGCACTCAGTGCCAAAAAGGTTCGCCATCACTGCTATATATTATTGCTACTCATATTGTGTTTTGATCAGTATTTAGAGCTGCCGTGGCTCAGTGGTTAAAATGCAGTACTGCAGGCTACTTCTGCTGACTGCCAGCTGCTGGTTGTTCAGCAGTTCAAGTGTCATTTTGCTCAAGGTTGATTCAGGCTCCATTCTTCTGAGGTCAGTAAAATGAGGACCCAGATTGTTGGGGGCAATATGCTGACACTGTAAACTGCTTAGAGAGGGCTGTAAATCACTGTAAAGCTGTATTTAAGTTTAAGTGATATTGCTATTTCTGTCTAGCCTTTTGTCTTACAATTTAGAAAGTTATGCATTATAATAATCTTCATTTATCTCCATCCTCAGGCAGACAAAGGTGATGGTTACTTTAGCACAGATTTAAATCTTAGTTTCCCACATCTAAAGCAAATGTGCAAGAAATTATACTGAATTTAACCAGGGTAGTTATGAAAGCTTAAATTCACCACAATAATTAGGAATGTCTCAAAAAGATTTATAAATGATTCCCAGCAGCTGTGCACGCCTACATTTTGTAGGCAACTTAAATCAGCCTTATACAACTAATGACTTCTAGATGTTTGAGATGGTATCTCCCATCTTCCCTAACCACTAGGAATGCTAGCTGAGGTCTTAATGGAAATGTAATCCAACAGAGGCAGGTTGTATAGTGCCTGGTTGTGTGAGGCCAACATAAAGTATATACAGTACATACAGCACTTAGACTTATATACCACTTCACAGTGCTTTACAGCCCTCTCTAAGTGGTTTACAGAGCCAGCATATCGCCCCCCCAAAATCTGGATCCTCATTTTACCCACCTCGGAAGGATGGAAGGCTGAGTTAACCTTGATCCTGGTGAGATTTGAACTGCCAAATTGCAGACAGCCAGCTGTCAGCAGAAGTAGCCTACAGTACTGCATTCTAACCACTGTGCCACTGTGGGTCACATCATTTATTGTCTGCATTTTGTATGGGTTACAGTACCTTCCATCTCCCAGAAATATCACCAGTAGATATTTTCTTGTCAGAGGGATTAGAGGTAGGTGGTATGGCTTTGCTCCAAGTATAATCAGTCCTTTTTCATGGATAGATTTCTCCTTGTTGATCTTGGAGTTGGGTGTCCTTATAAATTCTTAAAATCAAGCAATCAAAACTCCTCAAATTCCTATTCTCTGATTCCACATTCCCAGGACAGCCTTGGTGGCAACAGTAAGACTGCGATGGTTGCTACCGTCAGTCCAGCAGCAGATAATTATGATGAGATACTTTCTACCTTGAGGTATGCAGACCGAGCCAAGAACATTGTGAACCATGCTGTGGTCAATGAAGATCCCAATGCCCGGATCATCCGAGAACTGAGGGAGGAAGTAGGAAAACTCAGGGAACAGCTTAGCAAAGCAGAGGTAAGTCTTCTTGCACCTTATTTCAGCTGCCATCACTTTACACGGGGGAAACTATTCCTTTAATTTTTAGGATTCTACTAATATACTTTTTCCCTTTTTCATGTTTTATGCTTTTTAGTTTTCTGTTATATTCGCAGTCACCAATCCTAACAAAATTTATGTACATTTATACTTGCACATACATGCTTGCTTATACATGCAGGATTTATATATATGCACATACCTGTGCATCTATATACACATACCTACATGCCCGATACTTTTAGCTGTTTAATATTTAGTGTAAAGTAAGCATTTTAAGTTTTTTATTCACAAAACAGTTTTGTAATCCCATTAATTTTAATACTTAGAATCCTTAGTATTTTATAACCTGCATTTATAGCATTATAATTGAAATATTTCATTTACTTTTATTGGTTTTAGAAAATATCTGTACTTTTAATATAATCTCTTATAATAATTGCATAAAATACTGGTCAGTAACTGTAATAAATTTAATAATAATACACAATTGTTACACTAGGATTTCCTCTTATCAGCATTGTAGTAAAATGCTGAGTTGGAAGGTCAGACTTTTTCCACCCATATGCAGGTATCCTCTCCCAGTATTACACTCAATAAGAACAGAGGTTTCCTGCATGTATTATTCATGGTGGCTACTTTTCAGTCTCATAGATCACAATGATAAGATCATGAAGAATGCACGAAACCTTAATTTGATGGCCCTTCTAAGGAGAATTCCATAATTTGCTTTTTTCTTTCACACCTCCACTCCCCCTTCCCCCTTAATCTTTTAGGCTATGAAATCTCCAGAATTAAAAGATCGTTTGGAAGAGTCTGAAAAACTTATCCAGGAGATGACAGTAACCTGGGAAGAGAAGCTCAGGAAGACAGAGGAAATTGCACAGGTCTGCATTTTTGTATTGAGTTTTGCTGGCACATAATGACAATTACTGTCACCATTTAAACAATGGTGAAATAGCATGAAAGCTCATGATACCTCTGGATAATTTATGATCCTATGAATGGGTTATTTCTTAAGTTCTAGGATGGTCAATTCAAAGAGAGATTATTGTTTCAAAAGTAGTGATCTTCTTCGTCTAGATCAAACTTTGGACTGCCAAAATGAAGCCACCTTCATGCCCTTGTTGTTGGCCAAAAATAATTCATTGTTGGTACATATTTCTTGTTGTTGATTGCAGATAGGCTAGGTTCTGTGTCTCTCTACATTCACACGGTGTGTTGTTATTGGCTGTTGTGGCCCGCCAGCAGCCAGTGGAGCTGGTGGCAGACTCAGACAATGAGGAGGTTGTGGAGGAACATGGGCCACTCCAGGAATCTGGGAAGGCTCTGATGAGTGCTCTGCATCAGAGGCAGTTATGGGGCCAGGGCCATCTAACAGTTATCAGCTGCCTTCAGAGTCAGAGATCAGTGGGGCAGAAGAACAGCTGGAGCCTGTTCCAGATGTGCGCATGCACAGAGCTGCCAGGAGAAGGGAACAATTAAGGAACAAGGGCCGGCTCAGGAGTAAAGGGACACGTGGATGGTGAATGCCCCCCCCCCCATAGAGAATAAAGAGTAGCAAAAGGGGAGTGGAGTTTGCAGGAGACAATTAGTTCACTTAATTAGTATGAAGATTTGTTAATGACTTTCAAAGACTCCTTGACAAGTATTTTCTTGCACAGCATTGTGTTTGGAACATAGCGGCCTGGCAGCTCTCCAAGCCTGATAAAGCCTGTGGTTGTAAATTCACCCTTGAAAGACTGTTGCCGGACTTCGCTGGATGTGAATGAGAGAAATTCACATTAGCTTAATAAAAAGGGGTTTTGTCGGGACAAGAAGTCTGCTTCATGATTTTGTGAAGCCTATGTCAGAACATCAGCTAAGAGCCTTCATTCGAACATATTGGTTTTACACTTAGGTGCTCCAACCCTCAATCTATTCAAGGTCCTAAAAACATCATAAGGGAGGTCAGATCATTCAGCCATATCTTCCTTTAATGTTATTCCTTACTCAATGGTCTCCTGCCTCCATCTTTTAATTCGTACCCTGAAGAATATTTGTTCTTGTCATAAAACTTTCAAAAGCAGTGATGGATTTACTGATAGTTTAAAGAAAAGGTGAGCACTTATTTTTTTTCCTGAAGGTTGAGAGACGTAGTAGGTGCTGTGATGATGTGGGAGGGAAATGATGTGGTGCTTTAAGCTAATTTTATTTTATTGATCCTGTGGAAATGGTTCTGGGGCAGATGTGAAACAAGCACTTAAGGGTGCCATTGCCAACCCTGTTTTAAGTACTCCATTACAGGGCCTCCATGGGATCCAAAAATCATTTTTTTAAAAAAAAATAAGGGACCAGAGGAATGAAAAACGCTTCATAAGATCTTAGGAAATGTTGGTATTCCCACTTGAAACCTTTTACAGATTTGTTGAGAAAGCCAAACACTTGTGAAATTGAGGACTCACCTGAAAATTGGGCCATTTAACATTTGCCTGTTGCACCACAATTCTACAAAACTCTTGACATTATGTATGTTCAAAGCCACACCCTATTACCACCGGTGATCCCTGCTGGGAATCATTTTTCAAAATAAGGGTTCCTGTTGGAATAAATTGGATGAGAACAAAAACTTTGGAGTTTAATCTTCATACATACCTTTTTAGCTTATACACCCAAGACCCTGGTTTCTTAATTAATGGCCCTTGAGACTATATTCTACAAGAAGCTTAAACCTCTTTTCTCCTCCCCTTCCCTGCATTGCATACATATTTCCTCTTTTTTTTTTTTTTGACAGTGGCTACTTTTGTCTCAGTTATCCTGGGAAGTGGTGTTTCCTATGGTTAAATTCCAAATCATATCAGTAATATTTTTCTCCCCCGAGGGTGAGTGGGTGGTTGAGTTAAATGAACACAGCTAAAGACTGTCATTGCAGGACAATAAGATCATCATGTCATTGAATTGGACAGATCAGTGATTTCAGGATCATTTCTTTTTTTATATGGCAGATGTTGTCTTAATTATTTGACGAGTTAAGCTTAAATGTTGGTATTCATTCCTTTCTTTTTCAGTGGTTTGGTGGTGTTATTTCTGGATCTGTGAAAAGCAGTTGGGGCCAAACATGGGCTGAGGGTTGCAGGTTGTTCACCCAAAATGAAATTTGGAGATTAGGAGAGCAGCTGTGGTTGTAGCAGCTCAAAGAGATGGATAGGACTAGGAACCACCTTTGGTGGGAAGGTAACAGCGTTCCGTACACCTTTGACATTTAGTCATGCCGGCCACATAACCACGGAGACGTCTTCGGACAGTGCTGTCTCTTTGGCTTTGAAACGAAGATGAACACCAGGCCCTAGAGTCAGGAACAACTAGCCCATATGTGCGAGGGGATCCTGTGCCTTTTACCTTTTAGCCAATCATTGACTATGGCTCTCCTTTTGTTTTCTTTCTCTGTTAGGTCCAGGGGGAAGGGAAGAATAACATTGTGGGAGAATATATGGTTCTAGTTGTTTTTTTTCTAATGGTAGTTGTTTTCCTCTCAAATAGGAACGGCAGAAACAACTTGAAAGCCTTGGCATCTCTCTTCAGTCATCTGGGATCAAAGTGGGTGATAACAAGTGTTTTCTGGTGAATTTGAATGCTGACCCTGCCCTCAATGAACTTTTGGTCTACTATTTAAAGGTGAGATACTAGAGAGATGTACGGGGTTGTTTTAAAATTGTTGTAAATGTAAGAAGTTCCTACACATCTCGTTGTTGAATTCTCCTCTAAGACCCATTTTCTTTTGAAAATATGGAAAATATTTCAAAATCCACTCTGGCTTTGATAATTTTTTTAGTGGCTCAAGACAGATTGGTTGAGCAAAAGCAGATTTTATGACATTTCATTTCTGTCAGGCTGAGCTCTTCAGGATACAAAGTTATTTATTCAGTGTCCGTGTGCTCAAACCCAAGATTTATTGTTAATTGTGAACTTTTTTCAACAGACACTAGGATATAGATCATTCTTTTTTAGGTTATGAAAAGCAGAAGATTTGTATCAATCATGATTTGATGTGTGCAGTTGCAAATCAGATTCCCCCATAAATATACACTATATTGCCAAAAGTATTTGCTCACCTACCTTTACTCGCATATGAACTTACTCTATGTGACATCCCATTCCTAATCCATAGGGTTCAATATGACATCGATCCACCCTTTCAGCTATAATAGCTTCAACTCTTCTGGGAAGGCTGTCCACAAGGTTCAGGAGTGTGTTTATGGGAATTTTTGACCATTCTTCCAGAAGCACATTTGTGAGGTCACACACTGATGTTGGACAAGTTTACGTGGCCTACCACATCGTGGCTGAGTTGCTGTCATTCCCAAACACTTCCACGTTCTTATAATACAGCTGACAGTTGACTGTGGAATATTTAGGAGCGAGGAAATTTCACGACTGGACTTGTTGCACAGGTGGCATCCTATCACAGTTCCACACTGGAATTCACTGAGCTCCTGAGAGCGGCCCATTCTTTCACAAATGTTTGTAAAAACAGTCTGCATGCCTAGGTACTTGATTTTATACACCTGTGCCCATGGAAGTGATTGGAACACCTGATTCTGATTATTTGGATGGGTGAGCAAATACTTTTGGCAATATAGAGTATTTTCAATGCTGTCATCCTGTGAATATAGCCTCCTTGGAGAAAATATATACTTCAATACTTAGCACTTACACAATACAATACAATATGTCTCAGCAGCTTTGTACAATAAGTCATCATTATTGCTCCCCTTGAAGTTGGAAAAGTCCTATCTTGGCAACTATGGAATTGAAACAGATTTCCCAGTTCTTGCTTTTCAGCTAATTGCAAGCCATGATTATGAGAGAACTAAATTTGCAGAATCATGGCTTGCATTACTGCATATTTAATGCCAAGTCATAATGCAAAAGCAGAAGCATCAGGCAGGGAATGCAACTTCATGAAGCCAGCTCCTAAATGGATAGTCTGCCATTTAAAGTAAGCCAATAATACAGTATATTTATCGCAGACCTTTCTGGGAGTTATGCAATGCTCTTTTTCTTACAATATTGTTTAGATGTGTCAAAGCTGCGTATAAACTTATTCAGACCTGTGACATTATTTTAAATGCTGCCTCTTTAAGGAAAATCAGTAATCCTATTTATAGTGGGCTAGCACCCTGAAGAATGTACAGGGTGGGGAGAAAATCTTTAGTCATCGCTGTTCCCTTGAAGCAACAAAAGAGCTGACTTTGAATAGCTTCAGAGAATTTCAAGGCAGTGTGGGTGTCTAGCTTTGTCAGCTGGCACTCCCCCCCTCCCAACTAGTTCCTGATGCCATATCTGTTTCTTCGCTACTCAGCATGAAGGCCTTCAAAGAATGTCTTGACCTCAAAGTACATGCAGGAGGTGACCTTGTCTATTTGCAAAATGTTAAGATTTCATCTTAGCACCCTAATACTGGTATCTTAGAATTCAGAAAGAGAAAGAAAGAAAGAAAAGGGAGGAAATTAGCATAATACATTTCAGCTCCTTTTGTAGTAAGTGTAGACTCCTTCTTTATGAATCTAAAATGGTGACTTCTTTATATGATATGCTAGAGTTAGCTACAGTTAACAGTGCTGATAAAATTTAGAATAGGATATTACCCCCAGATGTACTACAATATGAAGGGCCTCCTGGTGTCAACTCTCCTGGATAAAGCAGACAGGAAACATGACTTACTGGGCTAATTCTCCTTTACTGTAGTCTAAATGAACATAATTTTGGAAGTCTGAGAGCACAAATTTTCCACACTCTCTCTTTACAACCGTGATCAATTAGAGACTTCCTAAGTTCTTTCTCCAACAGCTAATTCTACTATATTATAAGGCTACATTAACACAATTTCACAAGTCTGAAAGTACAAACAACCCACCATCTCTTTATAGCTTGATCAGTTAAGGTGGACCCTTTCTACATTTCTTTCTGTGAGCCTTAAGCAACTGCAATATCTTTTCACCTCCTCCTTCAAGGTCATTCTCACATATCTTTACATTTTATCTGCTACAATTTGCATTTTGTTCAACCTTTGCCTCTTTTTTTGAAAAAAAAATAGTAGAGATCTTACTGTCTGAATATGCCTTGTTTAAATGGATTTAGTGAAATAGTTCTGTGCATTATTTAATTCGGCATAGAACTCAGTGTCTTCTTAGTTTAGAGTGAAATATATCCTTTAATCGAACTTTTAGTTCTTACATTTCCAGAGAGACATTTGAGTGAATAGCTTCAGGACGCCCATTCCTTCTGCCTTTTAGCATGGTTATCTTGGTTCATAGCCCCTGATAGACTCATCCTCAAATAGTATGCACTTCCCCTCCTTCTTTCAATTCAGATATGCAATTCAAGTTGATAATGATCCACATGCCAGATTGTCTGTGGGAGGAATCTGTTCCAAACTGCCAAACCGCCTTCTGCCAATTACATCCCTGCCAATTACATCCCTGCGACCAATAAGGTCTCATAGATTAGGCCTCCTCCATATTCCATCGGCCAGCCAATGTCGGCTGGCAACTACAAGGAGGAGGGCCTTCTCAGCAGTAGCCCCGGCCCTTTGGAACGAACTCCCCGTGGAGATCCGTACCCTCTCCACCGTCCAAGCCTTCCGCATAGCCTTGAAGAACTGGCTTGCCCGTCAGGCCTGGGGATAAGGATAGTTACCCCTCCCGAATGATGTATGTATGTTGCTTACTATTTTATTATATGTGTCTATCTAATGTCTGTATTCCCCCTTCCCGGTTTTGTGTGAGCCGCCCTGAGTCCCCTCAGGGAAAAGGGCGGCCTACAAATACTAATAAAACCAAAACCAAACCAAAACCAAACTACAAAGAAATAAAAATGACAATAAAGCCCAAATCCACAAACAGTTATTATTCCAACAGTTCCAGCAATTATTGTTATTCACCATTCAACAGAGAGGCTGCATCTGGAGGGCCTCAGTTTCCCTGCCCCCACTCTGATTTCCCTTCTTACAATTCTGGTCTTTCTATTATGGTCCTCAATGGGGCCATTGTTGTGTTCCCAGCGTTCAGAAATGAGGCAGGTAGCATCCAAAAAGGATGCTTTGATTCCTCAGAATGATGCCTCCCTGCAGCCTCAAAACAAAACGAAATCCACTTGATATCTTGGCGCTAAGCATTCAGGCAACTAGGCAGCACTTTCTGATCTGAAGAAAGCATTTCCAATTCATTCACCTTAGACAGATGCTCTAATTCAGAAGTAGAAAGGTGGTTGTTGATCAAGCCCAGAGGTAAGTGATGCTGTAAACCAGGAGAGTCCAACCTTGGCAACTTTAAGACTTATGGACTCGAAACTCCCAGAATTACCTAGCCATCATGGTTTGGCTGGGGAATTCTGGGAACTGAAGTCTACAGGTCCAAAAGTTGCTAATGTTGGAAACCTCTGATGTAAACTGTAGCTTAGAAATTCTAAAGTATCCAGGTTTCCAGGCTTGTTTGCCTATAGCTTTCTTATTCTGAGGATTTATGATAAATGTTAGTAAATGTAATTGAATTTTACTATGATTTTTTATTTCTTTTAATGCAAGGCTGCTTTGAGGAATTGAAAAAAAAATCACAGAATTTTAAGAAACAAATGAAGTATGCTTCTTTTTCCTTTTGACATTCAGCAGGCTACTGTGCTAGAAAGACAGGTAAAGATGAGTAACATTAGTAGACTTAATGTCAAGGACAGAATAATTTCCATTATAGTACAGTCAGCATCTTCTCAGATGATTGACTAGCTGGATACATTATTCTTCATCAGAACTATGCTTAAAATTAAAAATAGTACAGGGGAGAAGAAAGCAAAGTTAATTCAATAAGATATTCGCTTTCTCTCTCTTTTTCTCTTATCCTTCCATTGTTTCCCCCATTTATTTCCTGCCATCATACTTTCCCTTTTTTATGTTGTTTAGATAGATGATAGATGATAGATAGATGATAGATAGATAGATAGATAGATAGATAGATAGATAGATAGATGATAGATAGATAGATAGATAGATAGATAGATAGATAGATAGATAGATAGATAGATAGATGATAGATAGATAGATAACAGACAGACAGACAGACAGACAGACAGACAGACAGACATGGATGCACTGCATTAATAGCAAATGCAAACAGTGCAATCTTGATTTTTTTCAATTTCAGCTGGTAGGATAATATCTGTAATTCTGAGGACTGGAAACTGCTCTTTCTCTCTACTTCCTCCTCATAGTTCATTGGCATTTTATACAGTAAGTATAAGGGAAGGTAATGACCAAGTGCACACTTGATGCTAAGTCATGCCTCAATCTGTTTAGTTTTGCTTTATTGTGATGGGAAACCAGCCATCATTTTACAGATTACAATTTGCTGGGGCACTTTGAGAAAGCCGGACTAGATGAATTGAGAATGGTCAGTTTCATGTGTGGTAAGTAATATGAATTTCTGTTGGATTTCAGTGGACCTGCTCTTGAATCTTTTGCAGGAGCACACTCTCATTGGATCCGATAATTCCCAAGACATACAGCTCTGTGGATTGGGGATTCTTCCTGAACACTGTATAATAGATATCACTGGGGATGGACAAGTCATGTTGACGCCTCAGAAGAATACTAGGTAACCGAGTACTGTATTCTGTCTATAGAGGCAAGAATTTTGCTCTTATTTCAGGATTAAATGAAGCATGGAAGAAGTTCCACAGTTGAATTTTGGAACAGTTGTAGCTAAATGAGCCGTGGTGGCACAGTGGTTACAGTGCAGTACTGCAGACTACTTCTGCTGACTGCCTGCTGACTGCAATTTGGCAGTTCAAATCTCACCAGGCTCAAGGTTGACTCAGCCTTCCATCCTTCTGAGGTGGATAAAATGAGGACCCAGATTGTTGAAGGCAATGTGCTGACTCTAAACTGCTTAGAGAGAGCTATAAAGCAGTATATACCATATTTTTCGGAGTATAAGATGCGCCCTTTTCCCTCAAAAAAGAGGGTGAAAATCTGGGTGCATCTTATACACTGAATACAGCATTTTGGCCTACCAAAACCCCACCTCCTTTTCAAAAATGGACATGCAGAGAGTTTGGGAGAATAGCGAAGTGCTCCTGAGCATTGGGGAAGGCAAAAACAAGCAAAAAACAGGCCATTTTTGCTCGTTTTTGCCCTCCCCCAGCCCTCAGGAGCACTGTAAGAGCCTTGCAAAGCTCTGCATGCCCCCCCCCTTTTTTTTTTTGCAAAAATCGAGATGTGCAGAGGGTTTGGGAGGCCTGCAGAGTGCAAAAACTTTTTTAAAAAAAATTACCTCTTCAAAATCCTGATGCGTCTTATATTCCAGTGCATCTTATACTCCGGTGTGTCTTATAGTCCGAAAAATACAGTAAGTCTAAATGGTATTTCTATTGCTAAATGAAAGGTCTCACATTTCCCCTTATTGCCTGTTTTTTTTCATTCCAATACTTTTTCCAGTAGAGTAAATACATGCACATACTTGGAATAAATAATTGTGCCAAAACTGTGGGCTTTCTTGGCTCAGAATGTCTTATGTGTTCAGTAAAGGGGGAGGGAGAACTCTGTGAACATCCCTGCCCCCTGCTGCATTGACCAGAAGCCCTGAAACAAGCAACATGCCTAGGACCGAGCTGCAGTTTTCGACTATGGAAAGCAAAGTGGCAAAGGAAGTTGCTCAAACCAGCTGTTGCTCCCTCTTCTAAATTTTCATGCTCTGTTCCCTGGTGGCATGTATCTGGTGGGTGCAAAAGAGATTTGTTTGGGATTGTTTTTTAAACAGCAGATGGGATAGTTGTTACAACGGGAAGCGGAAAAAACTACGACCTCTTTCAAGCAGGAAGAAGATTCTTTCCAAAGACTTTCCTTCTCCTGTTGTAGGAGCCCTGATGTATCTTCCTTGTAAAAGAGGAAAAGGAAGTATTCGGATGTGTTGGGTTGTCTTCAGTTTATTTTGCCATGCAACGTCTCTGTTTTGCTGCTGTGGCTCAAAGGCGGGGGATCAACACAGGTTCTTCACATTATCGTTTTCTTAATCATTGCCATGTGGCATTAAGGGCAAGCATTAAATCCTCAATGTGGGAATGACTATATTTACTTTCTCTCTCCCCCCTCCTCTCCAACACAGGACATTTGTGAATGGTACAGCTGTTGTAGGTCCCACGCAGCTACACCACGGTGACAGAATTTTGTGGGGAAACAATCACTTTTTCCGGTAAGCTGCTGATTCCTTTTATTTTCTTCTGTTAACTGGTACAGCTTTGAGAGAGAGGAGTTTGGAATGCCTTTGACACCATTTAATATCTGAAAAACTGGCTGCAGAGGCTCGACTCTGCAGGATGGATCTGCTGGCCTTGTTCTCTGCTAAAAGTCAAGATAGTTTAGCCTTCTTCAACTGGGCAACTGTCAGATATTTGGAAGTACAAGTTCCCAAATCCCTACAACCAGCAAGATCAGTGGCTATGCTAACTGGCAATTTCAGGAATTGTAAACCCAGTTTTTTGAGGTCTTTGTTTCTTGGATATTATGGTCATAATTTTACAGCAAAATGTTAACACTTGTACAATGGCAAAATTGCTGTAGTGTTGCTATACAACCTGGGACTCTTTGGGTCTTTGTTTCTATTTCCTTAACTTCCACTCAGATGCCCCCTGCATACCCTCCCTGACCCTTGCTGTGCCTCCCTTGCACCCTTGCATAATCCTTCACAGTCCTGCATATCTCACCGAGCTGCGTAACCTTCATCACCCACAAAGCACCTCTCACACACTTCCCTAATCTCTGTGTTCTGTCCAGAGGTGGGTTCCTACCGGTTCAGCCGAGTAGGTAGTAACTTGGCCTGCTACACCCCTGAACCAGTTCTTTCGGTGGCGCCATCTTATTTTTTTACTTCTGTGCATGCACAGAAGCTTTTTTATACTACTGTGCATGCGCGTGTAGTGTGCATAAAGCGTGCACGTCCATGAGCGAACCGGCAGTAGCAGCAGCCAGAATTTACCCCTGGTTCTGACCTAGGCATCCCCAGCAGCATAAGGCCAAGTCCTCGTCCTGACAAACCCCTTTTATTTAATTTACAGTGAATTCCTCTCCAGCAAAGTCCCAGCCCACAGTCTTTCAAGATAGTTCACAATTACCGACCTTTATCAGGCTTGGAGAATGGCCAGGCCGATATCTTCCAGACAGTGCAATAATTGGCAAGAATGCAGGAATGAACTAATTGTCTCCTGCAAACAGCCCTCCCCTTTCTCTCCTTCTTTATTCCCTATGGGAGGGGGCGTTTACCGTCCACCTGTGGCTTTACTTCCAAGTCGACCCTTGTTCCTTAGCTGTTCACTTCGTCTGGCAACTCTCTGTATACGCACACTGGGAACAGGCTCCAGCTGTTTGTCTGCCTCACTGATATCTGGCTCCAAAGGCAGCTGATAACTGTCAGACAGCCCTGTCCCACTCTCTGCCTCTGACACAGAGCACTCGTCAGAGCCTTCCCCAGACTCCAGGACTGGTCCATGTTCCTCCCCAACCTCCTCACAGTCTGAATCTGCTGCCAGCTTTGCTGGCAGGCTACAACATCCTGTGGTGCCTCTTGCAAACCCCTATAGACCTTCCCCAACTCAGGCTTCTCATGCACCTCTTGTGTACTCCCCCTCTCACACTCCCCAAACCCACATGGCACGTCTTGCAGACCCTATGCACTGTCCCTCACCTCCCCTGAGCCTCCCCTGTGTCCCCACAACTCTCTCCATCTCTCCCCCACCTGGAAGCAATCACTGCCGATCTGAGACTTCCAACTTCCTGCTGGATTCTAAATTGACTTTCCTTGTGGGAACTGACAAGGCATCTAGATTTTCAAAATCAAATGAAACCACTTTTCAAAGGGCGGGTTTTAGTATTTTTTTTTCATGTTTAAGGCTGAATTTGCCCAAAAAGAAAAAGAAAGTAGAAACAGAGGATGAAGACAAAGAACAGCTGGATTTAGATGGAGACAGCTCCAGCGAGGTATCCAGTGAGATCAGCTTCAACTATGAATATGCCCAGATGGAAGTGACTATGAAAGCTCTTGGAGGAAATGGTAAGGAATGTAGATGCATTGTTTCCACTTTATGGTATGCCATTTTGCACATGGTTGCAATCCAAGGTTATGTTATGAGTGGTGGGATTCAAAATTTTTTACTGCCGGGTTTGTGGGCATGGCTTGGTGAGTGTGGCTTGGCTTGGTGGACATGGCTTGGTTGGTGGGCGTGGCAGCGGAAGGATACTGCAAAATCCCCATTCCCTCCCCACCCCACTAACCTGCTTTCCAGCTCCATTCTCCTGTGCAGGGCAACAGAAGAAGACCCAGCTGATTAGCTGGGATTCTGGAGGCAGTGAATTCCGGTGGCGGGGCCAGTCAGAGGTGGTATTTACAGATTCTCCGAACTACTCAAAATTTCCACTACCGGTTCATTGGAACCGGTCAGAACTGGCTGAATTTGTATCATTTGTGATTGCAGGATACAGTTTCTAGGGATTATATCATGGATGTATAAAATAGTAAGATGCTATATATGAGTGTAGCTTTAGTTTGTTTTATAAGACTTGAAAACCTACAAATGTATAATAATAATATAAACTTTATTTATATTATCAAGGAAGATTAGCATTATAAGACTGTTGATGAAGAAGTTAAAAACGTAATCCCACAGATAGTAGTTTACAGTTGGTTACATTTGAAAATATCCCACAAGATTGTCTGAAAGAATGATAACATGCAGTTTTCTATACTGATTCCCATTGATCCTCCTAGTACAGCCAATTCCATAGCCTAGATCAGGGGTGTCAAACTCACGTCATTACGGCAATGTCATGTGAAGCATTGTGACTTTCCCCCCCTTCGCTAATCTGGGTGTAAGCATGGCCAGCATATGATGCATCCAGCCCATGGGCCGTGAGTTTGATAGCCCTGGCCTAGATGCTACAACTCAGTCTTCATATAAGCCTAGTATCTATGGGTCAAAATGTGTTTGTTCATGCCACAAAAAACAATGCACCATCAAGCCAAAGATGTTAAACAAGAATCAAATATTGAATTGAGTTCTATCATACAAGAGACAAATATACAGTATTAAATTACCTATAATCTTTTCTATCTGTTTCTACACTGACCTCAATTGTCCTCATCTCTAATGAACTAAGCTGCCTGTAACTATTGTTCTTAAGGGACAAGTATAGTATTAAACAAAGATATCTTTTTCTTTAGTAATTTTGGCGCGTCCTCCTATTTTTTTGTAGTTTAATAAATTCACATTTAGGTACTGATTCACTGAGCCTACATGAACTCTTTTTCCATTTGTCCAGAAATGATATTCATGTTGTTTCCTTGGAAACAAGCTAGAAATGGTTTGCTCTGGCCTCCTTTCAAGCTTTTGTTGACTCCTCAATTCTTCTACAATCCTGAGCTTTTCAGTGGATTCCCATCCAAGTAGTAATCATATCCCAACCTGCTTAGATAAGTTCAATTAAGAGATGCTCTCCACTGAGACAAGGCAGCCAAAATAATAATAATAGGCTCAAAAGGTTATTGAAAAAAAAAAAACGGGAGAAGGAGGAGCTGATGTCGCAACGACACGACGTGCGATCTTGGAGCTCCAAGATTGCAGTCGATACTTTTGCCGCTGGACGGTCCTTTTGGACCTAAATCGTCTTGAAGAGATGGTGACAGGGAAGAGTATGTTCTGCTGATCTCAGGAATACCGCAAAGTCCCTGATTGATCCAGGAGGATCTCTTTTTGCCGGCAACAGAAGCGCAGCAATTGAAGCTGCTGAAGTTGGGACAGCACCGGAATGGGAGGAAAACAGAAAGAGAAAGTGTGTCCATCTGGTGAGGAAATATTATTATAAAAGAGACTACCCCCAAAAAAATTAAAGCTAAATTAAATTTGAAAACAGAAGAGAACAAGCGGCGAAATTAAGCTACATTAGACAGTGTGTTATCCTTTTTTAAAATTTTCTTTTACGGATGGAACTTTTGCAAATGTTTCCTATTCTTTAAATTGAACGGATTAGTTTTTCTTCTACTACTTTTTTTTTTTTATACCTATAGATTAAAATCTTTTTCCTTATTTTTATAATGCTGGATTGGATGGGTTTTCTTTTTACTCCATTTAAGAATTTTGTTTTCTTTGAGCCTGGAATTGAAAGAAGATATAAAAGGAATACAAAGAGGGCTGTAATAACAGAGGGAAAGGAAGTAACACTGCTACTTGGAGGCTGGAAGCTTGGAAATATTGTCTTTTCTTTTTTCTCTTTGATCATTTGACTTTGCATTTCAAGATTCCTCAGCTTTTTACAGAGAGTGATAGTGAGAAGAGCATGGGTGTTTATACAGGTGCTCTTTGGGAGCTTTATTGGCAGCTGGAGTGGAGTGAAAACAAAGCCTTGTTTTGAAAGATTATAAATGAACTTACTTTAAATCTAATAAAAAAGTTTTGAATGCCAGAATGGCAGTGCTTACAAGTTGGAAGAATGGCACAACATGAAAAGAAACGTTAACATTGCAAAAGATTATGTTTGAAATTCAAAAATTATTCGAAGTAACAGAAAATTGAAAAGAGATTGGAGAACATAGATCGTAGAACAGTAAAATTTGATGGAAAAATTGAGGATGTTCATCAAATGAAGAAAGTGGAGGTCAGAGTTCTAAAAACTGAAGGAAAAAATAAAGAGACAAGAAAATTGTTGATACTGACAGTGAACTGAGCCTGCTTGGAAATGGAAAGAGTGGAATATGGAAAGGGGAGATAGATGGACTGGAGCTCTACCCCAGATTTCAAAGTATAAAAGAAGAAAAGAGAGAAGAATTGATGGAACTAAGGAGAAAATTTTTGTCAGAAGCACTAGTGATAACCAAAGATAAGCTGATCGAAGAAGCAGATGGAGGGTTTCAAGTTTATTCAAGATATGCAATAAGCAATAAGTTGCGAAGGGAAGTCTATATAAAACATACTAAGGAAATAACCAGAATACTAAATGCCACAAATGGCAAGAGACATAAGACTGCACTATTACTGGAAAGACACAGGTTGATGTAATGAAAGCATAATAAAAAATTAAGTCAAATGTAGTTGAAGTTAGAGCATTATGTATAAAATGAAGTGATAATGGATACATTATAATTATAATAATGCATATATATGTATTGGTTTGATAAGAGGAAATTTGATATAAATTGCAAATGGTGACTATGATAGGAGGCTTAGAAACTCTGTTATTAAATATAACCATTTTTTATTTAGAACATGTTATAAAGCTGTAATGTTACTGGATGATATTGGGAAGAGCTAATGCAATGCCATTATGTGGTTTCGCTTTAAATCTGGAATATTTTATATAAAAGGATGTAAAAACAATTATAGTCAAATGAAGGTTGAGGTATGATGATAGTAATATATATATAAATATATTTGATTTAAAATATATGATTTGAAATGAATTGTAGGTGATGGCTGTGGAAGGGATGCATAGAGGTTTTTGTAACCAATTAACACACTTTCTACAATTTGTAATGGAAGATGGTTTTGTGGGTTTTTATGTGTGTGTTTTGTCTGTTTGTGTTTATTCAAAAATAAAAAAAATCTTTATTAAAAAAAGGTTATTGAAAAAAACTATTATTTTCCTAAACCAGTGGTTCCCAAACTTGGCAATTTTAAGACTTGTGGACTTCAACTCCCAGAATTCTCCAGCCAGCAGGAGAATTCTGGGAGTTGAAGTCCACAAGTCTTAAAGTTGCCAAGTTTGGGAACCACTGTCCTAAACTAAGAGAGTAGAAGCTACTCCTGAGACTATCTATTCCATTCCATAATCTAAAAAGCTGACCTCTGAAATTGGAACCAAGCTTTTAAAAGGCCTATCCTACTCATCTTTCTCCCAGAAAAGATTCACACTAAAAAAGGAGAGCTTTTGAGTAGCCAAAGTAAACTGTTAGGGGTCCCCAAACTTGGCAACTTTAAGACTTGTGGACTTCAACTCCCAGAATTCTCCAGCCAGCTATGAATTCTGGGAGTTGAAGTCCATAAGTCCTAAAGTTGCCAAGTTTGAAGACCTCTGGTTTAGAGCTTTAAAGATGAAAAGCAACAACTTGAACCCCGCATGAAAAATAGCCAGAACTGAGTGCAAACCATTTAAATTATGCCAAGAGTTAACAGCTAGCAGCTTCATTTTGTGCCAAAGGAAACTTCTGGAAACTCTTAAAGATCAACTTTATGCAGTACACGTTTCGGTAGCCTAATTGTGATTTGACCAAGTATGGGAGAGTAAATTTACCACCCAGATTGAAGCAGTACTTCTTTCCCCCCCTTATGAGATGCAGAGTTTTGATGCTGCCTGGGAAAGAGGGTTAAAGCAGCAGCTCCACTCTCTCCTTAATTGGAAAGTTTATCTCATAAAACAAAACAGAAAGCCAGCGTGCCTGAGTCAAAACCCAAAAAAAGTCAAGCCAAAAAGAGAGCAAAGAAGCAGGAAAGAGAAACCTTCAACGCAAAGGCAGCAGTTTTCAGGGAGTGAACGAAATCTGCAACTTTTGGAACTGCAGGACATAAGAAGCAGGACTGAGAAACGCAAGGGAGAAGAGACCAACCAGAATCTGAAAAGCAAAGCAGGCCCATGGCCTGCAAGGACCCAGGTGCAGAGCTCCACAAACCAGCTCCAGAAACAAAGGACTGTGAGTGCTTTGGGGAGAGCAAAGTCTACAGAGCAGGAGGTCCAACCTTGGCAAGTTTAAGACCTGTAGACTTCAGGCTGGCTGGAGAATTCTGGGGGTTGAAGTCCATGTGTCTTAAACACTCCAAGGCTGGATATCATCCCTGGTATAAAGCAATGAAAAGGGTTTTCACATACAAATGTACTGGGTACTAGTAGAGAAACTGAAGACCTAGAGGTAAAGAAAACATTTAAAGAGCTAAGAAGTAGTTAATTTAGGAAAACATAAAGCTACAAATATGGAGATGGGAAGATAGATATGGAATATAGAGATAAAAATAGAATGTTATCGATTAAAGAAGATAGAAATAGTCATAAACCTAAAAGTAAGGCTGTAGAATAAAATAGGGAAATAGAAACAAATGCAGAATTAGGATTAAGATTAGATGTTAAGGAATAGGAGTTTAATTTTGTATAATGAAATGATGTTTGTGGAGAAAAACACAGTCCTTGCTGGACCAGATTAAGAAAAATCCTAACACCAAGATTTGGGTTTCTGTGATATTAGCTCTAGTGCAATGAAGCTGAAGTAAACTAATTTAGGTAACCGTGTATCTGAGTAATCTTTGGGAAACTGAGGCCTAAGATTCATTTGTATTCCTCTGAGTATACTGTGCCTTTGCCAACCATCTGGTAAACTTGCAAGATTTGTTTCTCTTGACATGTATATGTACATGACCGAACTAGACTGTGTTGTTTCTCTGTGTCATATAATATACGTGGGTACATGCATAATCCTGATTTCATTTATTTATTTATCTTGTTGTGTTTATGTTTATATTAGAGATAGAGACCCTTTGAGAGCTGTATTGCAATATAATTTCATTTTAACGTATGCCGATTAGTGTACATTCAAAGTGACAATAAATAATTCTACTCTACTCTACTCTACTCTACTCTACTCTACTCTACTCTACTCTACTCTACTCTACTCTACTCTACTCTACTCTACTCTACTCTATTTGACTGTCCTCCTTTAAAAATCAAGCTGCCTGTGTAAGAAACATAGATTGTGGCTCCATACTTACATTTATTGTAGAACCATTAGTTGAATGACAGGCGTGTCCAAGCTTGGCAACTGTTAAGACTTGTGGATTTGACTGGCTGGCGAATTCTGGGAGTTGAAGTCCATAGATCTCAAAGCCAAGCTTGGATACCCCTGTTCTAGGCTTTTACCTCGTGACATCTTTCTTCCTCTCTGCTTAGATCCAATGCAGTCCATTTTGCAAAGTCTAGAGCAACAGCATGAAGAGGAGAAGCGGTCAGCACTGGAGCGGCAGCGACTCATGTACGAGCATGAACTAGAACAGCTCCGGAGACGTCTGTCTCCAGAGAAGCAGCAGTTCCGCACCATGGACAAGTTTTCCTTCCATTCTCCCAGTGCACAGCAACGTTTACGCCAGTGGGCAGAAGAGAGGTGGGTGAAGGGAATGAGGTCTGGTAATTTTCTCTTCTTTGGAGAATACTCATCTTGGCCTATGTTTGGATTAAGACAATAGATCAGTGTTTCTCAACCTTGGCAACTTGAAGATGTCTGGACCTCAACTCCCAGAATTCCCCAGCCAGCGTTCGCTGGCTGGGGAATTCTGGGAGTTGAAGTCCAGACATCTTCAAGTTGCCAAGGTTGAGAAACACTGCAATAGATACATTTTATACCTCGATGAATAAAATAACTTTTATTTTAGCAAAAAGGAAATTGTGGCATGGTACTGAATTGCATGTTGTCACTGAAAAGAGGCACTGGGGCTATTTGCACAGAATTCTACGAACAAAGGATTTGGGCCTAAGGATGGGAAATTGAGTGTATTGCAATCATTGCAGAAAAGGGCTATGAGGTTGATGGAAAAGAATTCCACACATTAAATGGAGACTCCTAGGTGGCCTAACTAATAATGGGAAGGCCTCCCTACACATGCTTTTGATTCATTCATGCAAAGATGACAATGATCATGTTTTGTGAATATTTATATAAATATAAATAGATAAATAATATATAAATCTCTATTAAGCAAAGCAGGATGACTGTCATTATGATGAGGAAAATTTGCAGGGAGAAGCCATATCATCTAAACTGTGTTACTATAACTGGAAGGGAGGACTTCCAATCTCACTGGCCAGGAGTTCACATCAGAGGTGGGTTCTGGCTGCTGCCATTTCTGGCTTGCTCAGGACCGCACTGTGAATGCATTTGCGCGCTATGCAGACACGCACAGTACTGGAAAAAATGCTTCTGTGCATGTGCAGAAGCAAAAAAAACAAAATGGCGGCCCCATAGAACCAGTTTGGGGGTGGGTGGGTGGCAGGCTGAGTTACTACCTTCTCGGCCAAACCCACCTCTGGTTCACATGCACCTTGTTGCAGTCAAGCCAAGAACACAGATAGTCCCTAGCTCAGAATAATAGATTAACAGAGTTGGAAGGGACCTTGGAGATCTTCTAGTCTTAACCATTTCAGACAAATGGTAATCCAGTCTCTTAAAAACCTTCAGTGTTGGAACATCCACAACTTCTGGAGAGAAATCCTTCTACTGATTAATTGTTCTAATTCATAAAAATTCTCTTTAGTTCTAAGTTGCTTCTCTCATTGATTAGTTTCCATCTATTGGTTCAGAAAAATTCTCTTTAGTTCTAAGTTGCTTCTCTCATTGATTAGTTTCCATCTATTGGTTCTTATCCTGCCCTCAGGTGCTTTGGAGAATAGCTTGACCCCTTCCTTGTGGCAGCTCCTGAGATAGTGGAACACTGCTATCATGTCACCATTGGTCCTTCTTTTCACTGGTGCAAAAATAATTAACTGATTTGCACCAGAGCAAAACATCCTTATCAGTGTGATTATTGCAGTGTGTTTCTAAATAGATATTTTTTTATAAATTCCATCCTCCTTTCTCTCTTTCCCTTGTTTTGCAATAGAGAAGAGATGCTCAACCACAGCCTGAGGAAATTGAGGGAGCAGATTATGAAGGCCAATTTGTATGTTAGAGAAGCCAGCTTCATTGCAGAAGAGATGGACAAAAGGACTGAATACAAAGTCACCCTCCAAATCCCAGCCTCAAGCCTTAATGCAAACAAAAAGGTAAGGGACTCAAGTCTATTCAGACACATACAGTATGTTATCTGCCAAGTTATGGCAGTCCAGACAAATATTTACTCCTGTTCCAAAGGTGATATTTACAGTAAGCAGGATATAGAAATTTTGTTTCTGTTCATCTCAGGCAATGTGTATAAAATGGGAGTAGGCACTTGCTAGAGCAGGGCAAAGGGCAGGTCACAGCCCAGTTTAAAATAGTGCAACCTGAGCAGTTAAATGATTTATTTACTTATGGTTATTAAAAACATGCCTGTATCTGCAATGGCTCTATATTTATTGATGTGAAGTTTTACTACTCACAGGCCAGGTTAACAGAACTTGTTAATGTCTTATTAAAATCCTTTTCCGGGCTCACCTATTATACTGAATGATAAATTAACCAAGAAACCACTAATCTATCTAAAATCTTGAACCAAAGTTGGAGAATTTTTGCAAACCAACTGCTTGGATTTTAAACTGATCTGGTTAGGCAAGTTCTCTGAATTTCTATGTGACTATGTAACCTGCACAGCATTCCTTTTTACTGATATAAGTAAAAAGGCTGCAGACTCACCACTGTTTAAAAAAGGGAGGGGAAGCTCAGATTTCAAGAAAAGAATGTGGGAAATATATCAAGTTCTGCGTCCTCAAAACAGACTCTACTAAAATTCAGCTAGCGAGAAGAAAATTATGAAAGAAATTGCAGGGTATTATTTCAAATGGAGAGAATGTTTAATTCACAGTGCATGTGATCATTTCCTAAATTAATGTTCCTAAGAGCCAAGGTGGCGCAGTGGTTAAATGCAGCACTGCAGGCTACTGCTAGATCAGCAGGTCAGCGGTTCAAATCTCACCGGCTCAGGGTTGACTCAGCCTTCCATCCTTCCGAGGTGGGTAAAATGAGGACCCAGATTGTTGGGGGCAATATGCTGACTCTCTGTAAACCGCTTAGAGAGGCCTGAAAGGCCTATGAAGCGGTATATAAGTCTACTGCTATATTGCTATATATATATTATAATGATGAAGTGCTGATCCACGCATCAGTTCAAGTTAAATGTTTATGTTCAGTCTGTCATCACAATTTTCTTAAAAGATTGACAAATGCCATTTGAAGTGTAAATTTAGCAACTCTGGACCAAGTGGATTAAATTTCTCCTCCAGAGAAAGGTTATACACTATTCCAAATAAGATGATGATCTTTTTGTCATATTCTGTTTATTTATTCATATTTTATTTTATTTTATTTTAAAACCTCCCATATCAACAAGTGTTCCTGAGATTATATTTTTTTAAAAAACATTGGGTGTGAGGCAGCGGTAGGATTCAATTTTTTTATTACCGGTTCTGTGGGCGTGGCTTGGTGAGCATGGTATGGCTTGGTGGGCGTGCCAGGGGAAGGATACTGCAAAATCTCCATTCCCTCCCCACTCTAGGGGAAGGTTACTGCAAAATCCCCATTTCCTCCCGATCAGCTGGGACTGGGGAGGCAGAGAATCGACAAGACAGAAGTGGTATTTACTGGTTCTCCAAACTACTCAAAATTTCCACTACCGGTTCTCCAGGAGTGGTCAGAACCTTCTGAATACCACCTCTGGTGTGAGGGGAGAGAATTCAAATATACCCTCAAATAAATTTGTCTTGATTTTGAACTGAATATTTATTGAGGCCAATAGAATAGGAATAAGTCCCAACAAGATGCTGAATCTTGGTTGTAAGGAAAAAAGGATCATATTACATAAAGTCTGCCAAGTGCAAACATTTAATATAACTTTCATTGCAGTATAATCTCTACCTTAGGGCCACTAAACATGCCCACTTTAATAACATCCTTGGAATGTGGTTAATCAACAAACATTTAATATAAAATTTGGCAGACCTGTCAGTTAATGAAGTTAATAGTGAGGCAATCATTCTTTGATGAGCTCCAACATAAAATTTTTCAGAACAAAAGGCTATATTTGACTGTTTCCCCTCTTGTTAAATAGACAAATTAGTGCAGAAAAAAATATTTTTGGTATCTTCCCTGGAAGATGTCAGAAGATAATACAATAATACAATCAAGCCAAGAAAAACCTTGCAAATCTTGAGCTTACTCAAGGTCTCAAGATAGGCAGGTAGCAAAAATATTTTTCATTATTTGCACTGATTGTTGTTTCTTTCTTTCTCCTTCCTTCTTTCCTTCCTTCCTTCCCTCTTTCTTTTCTTTCTTTCTCTCTCTCTTTCCTTCCTTCTCTCTCTCTCTCTCTTTCCCCCTCCCTCCCTCCTTGCATTTCATATTCCTTCTGGGTGTTTTGTAGCGGGGTGCAGTGCTTAGTGAGCCAGCCATTCAGGTGAGACGAAAAGGGAAAGGCAAACAAATCTGGTCCCTGGACAAAATGGAGAACCGGTTGCTAGATATGCGAGACCTCTATCAAGAATGGAAAGACTGCGAGGAAGACAACCTGGTATGTGGGGGAGATGTGGGGACAAACCTTTCCTTCATTGGTGAAACATGACTTATCAGCTTAGTTTTCTCTATACGTGTTGTATTGCTATCTTATTTTCCTCAAATAACCTAACAGTCTTGGAAGTTGGAGTCAGTTTGGGCTCTTGGAGACTACCTGGACAAGTTTTCTTGGCAAGATTTCAGGAGTGGTTTGCCATTGCCTGTTTCCTAGGACTGAGAGAGAGTGTCTGTCCCCAAGTCACCCAGCTATCTTTGTCCCTAAGGTGGGATTCACAGTCTCCCAGTTTCTACCACTACACCAAACTGGATCCCAACAGCCTTGGATAGCATTAAATTAAATTCAGCACTCATGGAAGCTACATGTTGAGACCAGGAGGTAAAAGAACATGTATCCATATATATGATCCTTAGGGAAGATTCTTGTTTCCCTACTATTTTTAAATTAAGTATGGGCTGAAAATCCTTAAAAGAGATTTTTTTTTGCCCCAAAGTTGGGCCAGGATGATGGCATTCAGAGAAAAACAAACAAACATACTTTTGCTTTTGTATTGCTGGGAAGAAACAGACTTGAAAACTGGGAAAGCCTAGATTGTTTTGTTTTGTTTCTGCCTCTTCTGTGTTGTTGGCCACAATGCTTAAATCAAGTTATCCCCTGAGAATGATGCTGCATCTTGGCATTAGGTTTCTTTGAAGGTGAGAAAATGCCAAAGTGGTTCCCATAGGCTTCAACTTCATTCCATCCTTCAAAGGTAGCCATCCACTTACCCACCCAGCCATGCATGTAAACATGGTCAACTCAACCAGTAAGACAATGAACATGAAGTTGAGGGGAGAAGGATCAGCTTCACCACAGCATTTTTACTTATCTTTCATGTGACATGTTCAGTTTGCAAAGGAAATATTTACCCGTGGGTTATCTTGCCCCAAAGCCATATGAGGCAGTTTGTTATCTCTGTTGTACAAAGAGGACTATCCTAAATCATACCATGATTTTGTTTTATGAGAGAGTGTGCTTTTCCATAAATAATTGCTGCATCTTTGAAGTTCCAAAAATAATTACATAGACTGAACCAAAAAAACGTTATCTGTGGCTTTTAAATAGAGCCATTAGAAGGTTGAATATTTTTTCTTTTAACTAGGCAATTCTGCGGTGCTCCCGTGAACTCTTGTCTTTAAATAAATTTCAGTTATAACAACACAGTAACACAATAAAATAAGCCTTAAAGGAAATAACCCCGAGCCCTGCTTTTCTTCCTCTATTTTCCCTCTTCTCTCCATAGTCTACTGAGCAAAGTGAAAGGGGGTGGGGTGAATATCTTTTTCCTGGTCTGGCAACCTTTCAAGCTCTCAGGTAGAATTCCCCCCTCCCCTTTACTCACTGCCTGAATAAGAGAAAGCAAGACACCTGTATTTTACACAGTTCAGAACAAGGGGTGAGAAAATACAGAGAGCTCTCACATCCTGGAAATAAAGTGTTTCAACTCCTCTCCTCAGGATGCTGCTACAGGGCATTGCCAGCCAAAACAACTAGGACATAGGGACAGTATTTTCTACATGCCACCACTCTGCTGAACACCCAATTCTCACAGTACTATCTATTGTCTATGTCAGTGGTTCCCAAACTTGGCAACTTTAAGACTTGTGGACTTCAACTCCCAGAATTCTCCAGCCAGCTCTGCCAAGTTTGGGAACCACTGGTCTATGTATATTTACCCATGTCGTATGGCTGTAGTATTATTCTCCTCCTTATCTTCCTTAGTATCCTCATTTACTGGTGTTATCATGATGATGATGATTACTCTGTTGTTTGCATGTGTACTGAGAGCTTCTTCACCAGAGACAAGTTCCTTGTGTGTCTAATCACGCTTGGTCAAATAAAATATTCTACTCTATTTTTATAGGCATCTATAGTCCTCTCTGAATGGGTTCATAACCTGGCTTCCTAAAATAGCTGCAGTGAACTACTTCTGGGTTGTAAATAGCATCTGGGTTGTGATTATAAATAGAATCAGGGTTGTGATTGGGCTAAGGCAAAAACAAATCACATGACTTAATGGTACATAGGCTTTCGGTAGGTCTTCCTGTGTAATGCTCACAGGTGATTAAATCAGCCTTCTCAACATGCTACCCTCCCTGAATTCCCCTTTAGCATGGATTTTACTCTGGAAGGCCTATCATTGTGGAAAGCTGGATTAAACCATATTAGAACCAACATGGTTACTGAAAATGAACTGGTAAGAAGAAGAATGGGTCTTTCTCACTTATTGAGATGTCTGTTACAAGGGAGAATATGATTCCCCCTGCCGAATTGAACTTAGGTCGTAAGACGATCTAATCATCATAGATGTTGGTTGTTCATTCTTTTTTCCCTTCTATTCAACACAAGGTTATGAGGTCTTATTTTCGGCGAGCAGATCCCTTTTATGATGAGCAAAAGAACCACAGCCTCATTGGAGTCGCCAATGTCTTCCTGGAGTGTCTCTTTTATGATGTGAAGCTGCAGTATGCCGTGCCCATCATCAATCAGAAAGGAGAGGTATCGTTATCCAGTCTCATAATTACTCAGTTGCTTATTTAAGAATCACAGCTCTGTGCACAATTACTATTGATTCTCTATCTTTGGACATAAATGCCTCGAATATAGGCAGTTGCATTTAATTGCTTTTTAATTCTTCCTAATTTTCTTCCCAGTTTGCCCCTGAGTTTGTCTCGGAAGGAATTGATTTGATAATCATGTGAACTATATAAACAGGCATGACAAAGCTGATTTTTGAATCTGGGATAGGCCCTTCCCCTCCTCTACACTGATCTTCTATAGGACCCAAGTTGACCAGTGTTCAAGAAAACCAGAACTAGACACGACTACTGTGTTTCCCTGAAAATAAGACATGTCCTGAAAATAAGGCCATGCCAGATTTTTGGAGTGGACAAAAATATAAGCCCTCCCCTGAATATAAGCCCTAGTGAAGGGGTGAGTTTAGCTAGAAGAGGGGGCAGTCCTTCCCTTCCCCAGTCACCTCAGGGCTTCTCGGCCCCTTAATCGGATCAGCTGAGCGTCTCCATTCACAAAACAGCTGATTCGCGGGTGCCGCTCAGGCCTCTGCCTCCAGCAAACGCAGGTCGTTTTTGCAGCCAATTGCGGCTGCAAAAGAAGCCGGAGGCCAAGCAACACAACCCAAATGCCTCATGCCCTCCTTACCTAACGGTGACAGTCACAGCAGGCAATTCCGTCCACGGAACAGGAAAGGAAGGCATGGAAATCAATACACGTGGGAGATCGGAAGAAGCCCTGCGAGGAGACGCCGCTGCTGATGTGCAGGAAATCCACCCCCCCACCTGCAGATCGTCCTTTTAAAGAGGAGTTTCACCAGCATGAAGGTGACATAAACACCACTTTCATCCACCTCTTCATCCTGGTGAAAGTCCTCTTTGAAAGGACGATCTGCAGGTTGGGGGGGGGGGAGATTTCCTGCGCTTCAGCAGCAGTGTCTCCTCACAAAGCTTCTTCCGATGTCCCAAGTGTATGGATTTCCTTGACTACAGGAGGTCGCTTCTCACTTACATATTCACATTGAAGGCTTGAAATGGGGCGTTTTTCCAAGTGGCTCGAAAATGCGGAGGAGGATATTCCTGCCTCTCATCCTGTTCTGAAGCTCAGCACAGACTGGGAACAGAATAAGAGACTAAATCCCCCCTCCCCATTTTCAAGCTGTTTGCAGAAATGCCCCATTCCAAGCTTTCACATTATTCAGGATTGAAGCATTGAATAACTATACTTCCAGAAAGCACATTAATTTTAACAGCATCTGTACAAGTATAGTCTGAAATGTAACACTAAAACAGTGCATATTGTCTGTACTCTTTGCTGTTCGTTGCAAGGAGGCAAATTGCTGGGAGGCAGAAGCAGATTTTTCCCCCCTTGTTTTCCTCCCCAAAAGCTAGATGCGTCTTATACTTCAGCGCGTCTTATACTTCGAAAAATACGGTACATGCAGAACGGCATGCCCAATTTTTACTTTTAATTTCTTGGGTAAGATAAATACATGATAGAGTGATTTTCCCCCCAGCACTAAACAATCACTTCAAAACATAATACTGCAGTGGGCATCCCAATAAATCATTTCAAACCTTGTGCAGGGCAACAGCTCAGATAAATACATAGCAACAAAATTTATCAGGGCTAGAAAGATCTTGCAGCCCCAGAATTTAAAGTAGACTATAAAGTAGACATTAAATTATAGATCTTAAAAAGCCCAAGAGAAAAATGAAAATTGAAGGCCAGTATTTCCCGAGGCAGAACAGTGGAAAACTTTTGAATCCCTCTGAAAAAATCTGTACTGTTCTTTGGGGCAGCAGGGTTTTATGAGAGTTTTGCTAATGAATATTTTATTTTCAATGATGTAGTTTTATTTGCTTCCAAGATCTTTACCCCTGCTCTCTGTGGGATTTGTGCCTTATCAGGTGGCAGGTCGACTGCATATTGAAGTGGTACGTGTGAGTGGAGCCATCGGGGAGAGAATTGCAGGAGGCGATGACAGCTTGGAGGGTAGCTTTGAGAATGATCAGCAGGAACAAAAGTTAGTGTGCATGGTGAGTTCTCTGAAAGCTTTCCTCATTTTGCTTTTACAAAATAAAACAGTTTGCCAGAGAAAAGCCTGCCTGTCCTGAACTGCTCTTTGGATTATAATTTTAATTATAGTTATTGTGGAGGGTCGGTTTGGTGTAATGCAGGGGTGTCAAACTTGATTTCATTGAGGGTTGCATCAGGGTTGTGTTTGACTTCGGGGTGGGCGTGGGGTGGGCGTGGCCAGGGTGGGCATGGCCAGCTCAACGTCACATGTGTCGCGGATGCCCGGGGTGTCCTGAGCACTCTGCCAGTGAAAAAAACAGGCTCCTGAGCTCTGTTTTCGGTTGTGACGGCCTCCTGCAAGCTGTGCCAGTGAAAACAGAGCTCTGTTTTAGCTGGCAGAAGCACTACGGTCTGGTTCTTTGCTGTTTCCAAGGGCAGCCAGGTCTAAGGACCTTCCGGCTTGGAGTTTGACACCCCTGGTGTAATAGTTAAGGCATTAGGCAACAAACCAAATTAAGGCCCTGATTTCTAGTCTAGTCTTAAGCCTGAAGTCAGCTGGCAAGCCACTTCTGAAATCTTACCAAGAAAACTATAGTTGGCTGTAGTCCACTCTGACTTTTAGAAAGCTATTGTGACCCCTGAGTGTGTTGGCTAGGGGTGATGCATATTGTGTAATATGTTTGAAGGGCAGCAACTGGAGGAAGAGTGGCCTAAGTTAGTTTTATGCATAACTGCTAGAGTTGTGAGGCCAAAGCAATCTGCCAGGGTTGATCACTATTGTGTTTGCCTAATTATATTCATTTGGATGTTTTCATGTATTCATTTTATTGTGTGAGTTTTGTTTAAACCGAGAGTTTGGTAGCTCAAGGTACATAACTTTTACTAGGTTTTTTTTCCCCCCACCGGTCACAAAGACAAATATGTGAGTTGTATTGGAGCGATACAATGTGTTTGTATTGGAACAAAGTTGTATCTTCAAATCTTATCTTCTGGTTTATTTTCTGTTTAACAGTGAAGCAACCTTTGAGATACACAGTTCTGTTCCTATGCTGACCTCTGGTGGCGATGTTTATTTCAAGACATAATTGCAGACACATTTTAGTTAAACACTGTCTATTGTGGAAGCTTCTGGTTTTATGAGGTAGACATTAGTCGGAACAAACTAGCTAGGCTACATTTTATATTGAACTGTTACTTTGTCATCAACATTTTTTATTGAATTATAAAGTATTGTAAAATACAAAATACAAAGTAAATAGAAAACGGGGGGGGGGAGAGGAGAAGTGAGGAAAGATAAGAAAAAGAAGCATTGACTTCTGACTCTCTCTGTTACAGTAAAACAGGGGTGTCAAACTCACACCGTCACGGCAGTGTCACGTGATGCATTGGGACTTTCTCCCCCTTCACTAAACTGGGTGTGGGCGTGGCCAGTGCGTGACGCATCTGGCCCGTGGGCCGCCAGTTTGATAGCCCTGCAGTAAAATAAGGCATTAACATCTAATCACAACTTTTTGCTTTTTCATAACATTCATAACAATGAACAAGCCATTTCTATAAAGATATATTGAACTGTTCTTGAATGCACCCTATTCATTATTTATTGTAGTGACCTCTGTATGCGTTTTATGTGCCCCTTTTAATCCCCTAGATTAAAATCCTTCAGGCGACCGGTTTACCTCAGCATCTCTCCAATTTTGTGTTCTGCAAGTATTCTTTCTGGGATCAGCTGGAACCTGTGATGGTTGCCCCTGAAATGGATCCTTCTTTGTCTCCCATCAGCAAGGAGCTACGGGGCATGGTTGTCTTCGACCACTGCGATGTAATTGTCTTTATTGCTATCTCATGATTAAAGTGCTTCCCAGGATGGGTGGGCAAAATGTTTTTTTACTAGTCTAATTCTGATATGATGCTAAGCTATAATGTTTATATCAGGGGTGAAATGCTACTAGTTCGGGCCGGTTCGCCCAAACCAATAGTAAAAAGAAATGCTAAAAAAAAGTTCCAGTGATTGTGCGGCACAGCTGATTGTTGCACAACTGATCGTCGGAATTTTTAAAGCTTTTTTTTTTTTTTTGCTACCGGTTCATTTAAACTGGTAATAAAAAATGCTTTAAAAAGTTCTTTAAAAGTTCTATCAGCTGTGCTGTGCTAGAAAGCAGGAAATCCTGCTTTCTAGCGAATCTAAATCGCGTGGCACAGCTATTCCCCCCCCCCCCCCCGCTGGTCTACTTACCTTTGCAGACTCAGAAAAGGCTTCTTAGTGCCTGCGGTGCACATGGGCGTGAAGCGCACATGGCCGTGCAAAGCGAACTGGTAGCAGACTTCAGAGCATTTCACCCCTGGTTTATATGTATGTGGGAGAGGGGAGGGGGGAGAATCAGAATGACATATGTTATGATTTAGATTATGGCTGATCCAGGTCATTACCGACTGTTGAAAGAATCATGATTTTAAAAATCCTGACTGGGTATTTATATCTGGGGTGGGGGGGGGGGTGCCTATGTATGTGTCTCATGTTAAGCTTGAAATTCTGCTAGCAGTAATGAAATCGGAATGCTTGGCAGTCCATTGAAGCATACAAACCAGATTATAGATATTTTAGCATAACATCCAGATGAAAGATACTGTTCTTTTGCACCTAAATAATTTATTACATTCATAAACCAGCTCTAAACCGATGGTTAGATTATGTATCTTGTCCTGTATAGTCATAATGAATTCTAACCCTGCATGTCACATTCTTTTGTTGGTACTGTTTATATTGACCTGTAACCAGGATTGAAAATATGGTCTCAATAAGCATGTAGCTAATGACTGAATATCGGAATATTTCTAGGATGTCACATAATTGGAATTCTCTGGATCACTTCCATTAGGAGTTAAAATAATTTTGAACAATCAAAAACTACTTATAACTAGTGACAGAAATTTTAAAAACTCAGAAATTGGGAAATATCCTTAATTGTTTTTATCACGTACATAGAACTTTTAACTCTAGAAATTCAAAGTCACCAGGATCTTGAAGAGCTTTGAAAATTCTTTAAAAATCTTAATAAGCCTGAAATAATGGGGAAATGATTGTTCACTGAAAAATATATAAAGTAGTCTGGACTTTTATAGGAAAAAGCTTTTAACAACCAAGATGTCAGCATTGGAAGAAACACCTTTTTCCTTAGTGGACACCCTCTGAATTTTGTTTTAGGATTCTGCAGAGGACCAAAGTCCAGGTAGAAAACAAGAGAGGGTGTGACTCTTCAGATAAGAAAGTCCCAACCGTTTAGAGGTTTAGAAACCAAAACCAGCATTTTGTATTGCCTCTTGGAACAAACTAGAAACAATAGGAAAGACAGCACAGTAAGGTAATATGATTGTCCCAGTTAACAAATGTCTAGCCCTGGGAAACATATGTGCTACTGTATATGTGAATCAGGTTGACTGTCTCTTATTTGCTGAGCTACAGTGTTTTCCATGGATCATTTTTCTTCTGAGGACTGTTAAAAGTACAAAAGGCTATTCTGGAAAAGCCTGTCTCAAACACTCAGATCCCACCTTTTTTTCCACAACAGTTTCCTAATGTAAGCAAGTTCTTCAAGCCTCTTTTAGACGGTCTAAGCAGGGGTGTCAAACTCGGTTTCATTGAGTGCTGCATCAGGGTTGTGTTTGACTCTGGGGAGGCAAGGCGAGGATGGACGTGGCTACCTCGGTGTCACTCATATGGGGGCACCTTTCCCAGGCTCCATTTTTGGCTGTGATGGCCTCTGCCAGTGAAAACGGAGCTCGGGAGGGTGGTGTGGGGGCCTTCCTGAGCTCCATTTTTGCTGCTAGAGTGCTGCAGGAAGCCGTCTCAGCCAAAAACAGAGCTGGGGTGCGGGGGCGTGTGCAGATGTCCTGAGCTCTGTTTTCTTTGGCAGAGGCACCACGGGCGGGTCCTTCGCTGTTCTGCGGGTCACATCTAAGCCCCCCATGGGCCAGATGTGGCTCGTGGGCCTTGAGTTTGACACCTCTGATCTAAAGCATGCATACCATGCCATTAAAACTGAAATCAATTCTTATGATGACCTATTAAATTGAAATATTCTGATTTGTTTAGTTTTTTTAAAAAAAACGTACTAAAAAAAATAGAAGAGCAATGCAAAGCATTATAAAGCAAATTATAATTCAGTATATTGTTGAACAATATGAACTATCTCTCTCTTCCCTTTTTCCAGCACTTTTAAAATGCTGTTCATATCCCTTTAAAAACAGTTTAAATTAATGTCAGCACCCAAGTAGCCCTGTTTTTAGGGCTGACCAGTTATATATCTCAGATGCTTCTGGCACTGATAATAAAACTCAGCAGATTCACATTGTTGAAAGTGATTTTTGGTGTGATTTAGGCTGGTACCTTTCCATGCGTAACTTTGCATTCTCCACCACACCATCTTGAAGACAGCAGGTTCAGGGAAGTTAATTTAGCAAATGAAAATGTTTTTAAAGAGCTTCTCATATCTAACACTATTCTAATCATAACCAGAACCCAGCATAGCAGCCGTACATTATTATTGGCTTTGTATTGCAAATGGGAAATATTAATAAACCAGTTGAAACTGATAAAAACAGTATCTATGCATATTGAAAGCTTCAAGTTGTAAGAGAATATAATATATTGTGTGTATATGTATGTATGTGTGTGTGTGTGTGTGTGTATGTGTATGTATATATATATATGTGTGTGTGTGTGTGTGAGTGTGTGTGTGTATGTATGTATGTATGTATGTATGTATGTATGTATGTATATTAGTGTCACAATTGGGTAAGCCCCAATTATGGGAGGAAGCTGCTTCCAACATCTGTCAATCGGCTCGTCACAAGAGTCCATCATGACAGAAACCCAATATTTTTACTGTTGCCTTTTGTTATATTTGTGTTTTTTATTTGTGCTGATTTATTTATTTATCAGCACAAATAAACACACACACACACACACACACACACACACACACACACACACACATATATATATATATATAATGAAGAAATATATCTATATACATTATAGTATATTATTCTTGATAGTATATTCTCTAGCAAATTGGAGCTTTCAGTATGCATATATAATCTTTCCGAAAGACTGCTGGTTAATTGCCTGTCGAAGCTGTACAATCAGGCAACATCACATGGAAGAGAGAAATGAATTCATCATAATGAAAAGCAATAATAAATCTCCAAAAGTAGGACAGCAAATTCCATCCATTAATTTTGCTATGTTTCCCCTTGTGGTTTGCTTCAGGATTCCAAGCATAAAGCTTTCTAAATTGCTCTCTAGATCCTTCTGGTACTCCATTTATCACAGTGATTTAAGCTTTCTGTTAAGGTTGCAGATCTCAGCTGTTGACTGTTCCAGTTCAGGTATCCTGTTGGGACTAATGTATGCTAACATGTTTCAGCATCTATATGTTGCAGTGGTAGGGAAGGAAGTGAACGGTGCATTCTCATTTTAATCCTCTTCTGACTAGGAATTCTCCGTCAATATCACTGAAGATTTTATGGAATATCTTTCGGATGGTGCTCTAGCTATTGAAGTATATGGGCACAAGCAGTGTGATTCTCGCAAAAACCCAGCACTCTGGGATTTAGGAATAATTCAAGCCAAAACGCGAAGCCTCCGAGACAGGTAAAAGAGATGGCACTTAGCTGATGAACACATTTAAAACCTGTGAGGAAAAACTGTGTAGAAGTCAGAAAAGAAGTTTTATAAGCAAAATATGAGTTATTGTGCACTTTCTTCCGATCTTCCAATCTATTCCCAAAGGCCATGGGCGGTGGGGGTGGGGAGCATTACTACCTCTCTCCTCCTTGTTTGCATTCTGCCACAACTCTTCCTCCTACTCTTTAATCACTGCCTTTCTAAAATCTCAAGATTCTATTATAACTATATTAGGAACGGAGTAGTTTTCAATTTAATTCAATATGTAGCTCTTTTCAAAATGTACTGTAAATGCCAATGTTGGCAAAATTTGATACCCTTAAGTAGCTTAGGCGTAACCACAAGGCAAACTTAAATGTATTTTCCCAACTGAAGTGAAGCTGCACTGAAACAATTTCCCTTTTTAATGTTCCTTTCCCATGCAAGTACACATATGTTCCCTTCTTGTTTGCTTTCTTGCAAGCATATATACTTCCTCTTCCTCTCTGTCACACATACATCCTTATACTTGCAAACATCTCTTCTCCTGGTGTTTAGTTTCCAAAGCAAAGTAAAATCTTTCAGCACTTTTGCGAAAGGCATAGCGTTTCATTTGTCTCAAAAATTGTGTTTTGGTAGGTGGAGTGAGGTCACCCGCAAAGTGGAGCTCTGGGTTCAGATTCTGGAACTCAATGAGAATGGAGAATACTGTCCAGTAGAAGTAATTCCAGCAAAGGATGTACATACAGGTGGCATTTTTCAACTCAAGCAGGTAAGATGGTAAAGACCATCAATAATGTCAATAGTTATTATTTTGCCTCTCTTTTTAGAGGTGTGGTTGATTAGACTACATAAACACTATGAATTCGGCTTTTGTCAAATGATGTTCAGGCTACTCAGTTCTTCCTGTGGTAACAGGAACAAACATAGGCTACTTAGCATCACATTTTTCCTTCCCATTATTTTCTCTGTTGTTCTAAACACCTCTGAGGGAGGCTAAGCTTGTTCACATCACATAATTCTTCCCCTTGATATACTATAGAAAAATTGCAAATTCCTTGGACATCCATTAATTGGATTGTGGACATTTTAATTTGGACTTCTCACCCCAAGCAACAAAGTATGTTATTTCCAAGACTAGAAAATCTACCGTATGTATATCATTTGCATGATTACAGCATTAATGTTCAACATCTCTTCAATTAATTTGTGTAATGGATGCAAATGAAGTAATTTAACAGATATCTTAAGTTAATGACTATCCCTTCTACCATCTAAGGTTTTAGTTAGTTCTCTATAGAAAAGGCTCCTCTATAGAAAAAGGAAAAGCCTTCCCTCTTGGTCAGGGCTGTCAAACTCCCAGCCAATGGGCTGCATGCTTCACGTGCTCGCCACGCCCACAACCAGTTAAGCGGGGGGGGGGAAGTCCCGATATGTCACATGACTCCACAGTGACAATGCGAGTTTGCCACTCCTGCTCTAGGTGAATCTGACCAGCTAAGCTTTTAGATGCATGTGCACAAAATAGAAATCTTAGCATCAACCTTCATTAAGATTAGCATTGGGCAAGTTAAGACCCATTGGAAACATTGTGCTTCAATATATGTACAGAAGGTGAATTAATTCAGACTATGCATATTATGTGAAAGAGCCAATGAGAACTTTATCTTAGAATCCATTCCTTTGACCAGTTGCCATTAATCCACATGCACATGAATGAATAAGCATATGTGAGCGAAGAAGACAAGTTGCTCCATACCATGTTGCTATTGCTCGAGCTGTACTTTCTAAAGCCTACAGGATTAGTTAAAGAGTAGTTCTAGTGTAGTTTACCCCATCCTGGAAGCTTCCAGTTGTTTGGCATTTGCTACTTGCATCAGTGCCTGCCCATTCCAATTCTGCAAGTTGCAGTCCCAATACATTCTGAACACTCATCTAGTAAATGGGATGTTTTTCATGCTCAACTTTCGGGAATAGTGTTTGAGTGTTTTATTTTGCAGGCTTAGGATCGGCTCTTAGTAGAGGATATGGCTCAATAGCTTACTACCAAGTTTACATAGAGTAGAGGCCTAAGTTGCAATGTGCCCCAAACAAATTCAGATAGGTGGGTTGGGAAAGACGTTTGGTGAAGATCTTAGAAAGTGATGCTAGTCAGAATTAAGGAATGCGACTGGTAAACTAATTGTATGACTATCACGATAAGGCAGTTTTATAATTTTATGGTCTTGGTGTTTTATGATGTAGTCTTAATGCAGTGTTTTCAATTTGCTGTTCTCTCTCCCCCTGAGCAATTCAGAATGAGTGGGCAAATGTTTTAATTAATCAGTTCGAATGATCAAGATGCAGAGACCTCTTCTTGCCAGCAGAGGTCGCCCTTACTCCTTGGTCTTCCTATACTGCTTTTTACAATATTTTCTCTGGGTGTGCAGGGACAGTCACACCGAATCCAAGTGGAAGTGAAATCTGTGCAAGAATCAGGAACATTGCCTCTCATGGAAGAATCCATCTTATCTGTAGCAGTGGGCTGTGTGCAGATGAGACATATCAAGTCACCAAAAAGTCATGAGAATTATCAGGTAGAAGATTCTTATTGTTGCACACCAAAGCAGTTAATTAAGTGTGTTTATGCATATATGTCAAATCCACTCACAGAAGCGTCTTACCTGCAAATCATTGGCAGGGAACTTTCTCTGCTTCAATTTCTGGAATGAATGGGTCATTCTGAATTACTTGGACAAAGAAGCTTACTGCTTATTTCTGTATTTCCTTTATGATTCCACTTACGGAATTGTCATGCAGAATGGAACTTACTAGAAGGCAAATAGATGAGACAAACACCCCCCCCCCATCCATCCATCTCCTTGGCTGCAGAGGATGTAGCAATCCTTGGTGCTCCCTTGGGTTTGTTTTCTTGCAGACGTTTCATTAGCCAAACTAGATAACTTCATCAGTGCTTATGGTTTATTGGTGCATAGGATGCTCTCCATGGTTCACCGACAAAACTGCGCTCGACTAAACCGTGCTCGACTAAACCGCATTGCTGACGTCATCAACAGGGCAACAACAGCGCGGAGACAGAAGCACGCTGTAAACCCTAAACCTAAAATTAACCCCTAAACCTAAACCTAACCCCCCTAAACCTAATCCTAATCCTAACCCTAAACCTAACCCTTAACCTAACCCTAAACCTAACCCTTAACCTAACCCTAAACCTAACCCTAAACCTAATCCTAACCCTAAACCTAACCCTAACCCTAACCCTAACCCTTAACCTAACCCTAACCCTAACCCTAACCCTTAACCTAATCCTAAACCTAACCCTAAACCTAACCCTTACCTTAAGTTGAATCGGCTTGCTTTCAAAGCGCTATTTAAAGCGCCCTTCTTTCTCCGCGCTGGTTTTGTCGCCCTGTTGATGACGTCAGCGACGTGGTTTAGTCGGGCGCGGTTTTGACGGGTCACGGCTCTCCATAACCCAAGTTAGCCTTTTTTTCTGAGCAACAAGGCAGATTTCTTAACAAAGCATCAGACTGCAGTCATCCACAGTTTTTGAGGCCTACCAGCATTCAGAACTTGCACATCATTTACATTACATCATTTAACATACATTCATATATCATGTTTAAGAGAAACAACTTGTGCTATTTTTTTTTACATATTCTAATAGCTGTTTTAAAGAGCTGGTGGAGCATTTTTATTCCAGAATTTTAGCACTCTCCTATCTCCTAACTTTATTTTTACCAAGAACAATTCGTTCAAAAATAAACTATAAATGAAATTGTTTCTCTACCGTGTGGACCCATGAACTGAGAGCCTTTCCTTGTACATAATATATGCATATTTGATATATATTTGGCTGCAGAAAATTTGGAATTTACGTGACTTTGCATGGTTTTTACATAGGAAGAAGATGATGACATGGACAGTTATCAGGTAAATATGTTGTGATTAATGTCTTCTTTGAATTAGTTAGCATTAGTTTCATTAGAAAAAATAACAGTGTCTAATAAACATTATATTCTATCTCTCGGTTCAATATTGTATTTTCTGAACAAACGTTATTAGTGTTATTATGGTCATTAGTCAAGTAAGGTCATTTTCTTTAAAAACATGTGGTAAGAATAAAAGAAGTCTGGGCATGGTACTGAGACTGCATTAGCTTATAATTGTGGACTGCTTTGGAAGGCTTGTGATGGGGATAGAGCTTTGGATGGTGAGATAGGTAGCCTATGAATTTAATAAATAATTATAAATTTAATACATAAATACAATTTAAACATTGTCAGTTGGATTCTTGGTGGTTTTCAAACCATCAGTCATATCCTTCTAGACTGGCTCAGAGGATTGGGAATGGATGGCACAAAAGAAAGATTCCTTTCACTGGCCAGTTCCAGATAGTGTGTGTGTGTGTGTGTGTGTGTGTGTGTGTGTGTGTGTGTGTGTGTGTGTGTTGTGTGTGTGTGTTTGTGGGTGCAGTCTGGCCCTAGACCCCTGTAGCAGGGCTCTAAATTTTCTTCATTACGGTTAATGTTAAACAGTAATTAATGTTAAACATGAAGCTGCTGGACAAAGTCATTCAGTGACATACAATTACATATCCTCGGTCCACTGATGGATGTATATCTTAATTCTGGGCCAATCAAGCATTGTCTCAATGTTGGTAGATTGTGGGAGTCTGGAGAGAGATGACCAAGCTTAATCTCAAGTATACAAAACAAGTGGATGTGTGGATTTGGAGGACTTCAGTTGTTAGCATTAGTAACAACTGAGAAGTCATAGTTTGCTTCTGAATGTGGGTGTCTGAATCTATGCACATAAAACATTTTGACACTCAGGTCTCAGGACAAAGAAATAGTTACTGAAAGTTAAGCAAAAAAAAAAAAAAAGCATTGTGCTAAATCTGCAACTTCCAGAATTCTGGGAGTTGAAATCCACAAGCCTTAAAGTTGCCAAGGTTGGAGACCCCTGTGCTAAAGGTACCCTTAGTTGCACTTGTAAGGCCATAGGTAACCAATCCAGCTTGTGCAATAGTAGTAGAACATGAGCATATCCCTAGGTTGCAGTATCCCTAGTGGAACTGAAGAGCAATTTGGGAGTTCTAGATTCCTGGTTCATGCTGGAAGAGCAGATGTCAACCATGGAGGAAGATCTTTGCATTATCGTAATCCCTCTTGTGTATCCCTCTTATGTTCATTCTTGGATTGGGAGATCCTCCATACTAATTTGCAACCTAGTTAGCTGTTGCTTGGACTGTTATTACACAATCATGTTGAAGTTCCTTTGAAGAACATTTGGAAGCTGTGGCTAGACCAGAACGAGGCAGTACAAGTAGTTGTAGGGAAATGGCGTTACACTCCTGTTCCACTACTATTGCACAAGCTGCATTGGTTACCTATGGCCTTACAAGTGCAACTAAGGGTATCTTTAGTACATTGTTGTTGTTTTTTTTTGGGGGGGGGCTTTATTTTCAGTGGTGATTTCTCTGTCCTGAGACCTGAGTTTCAAAACATTTTCAGGGTTCAGGCAGCCACATTCAGAAGCAAACTACTTACTTCTGGATGTTTTGTTTTGTTATTTTTTAAAAAATGTTATTTCTTCACAGGATAGAGATCTGGAAAGGCTGCGCAGGAAATGGTTAAACGCTCTTACAAAACGCCAAGAGTATCTGGATCAACAACTGCAGAAACTTGTGGGGAAGCCTGGTAAGCAGTTTGGTTTGTTTTTTCCATTGCAACTGCTGCCAAAATTGTTGGGAAGCTGAGAACCCTGAAATATGTTCAGGACATCCTCAGCTGCATGGAACTCATTCTTGCACTCGGATGACTATAAGCACGTAGAACAGCTCCAGGCCTATCTGCTCAACACAAGGTGATAATAGGACTGAAAGAGCAGCATACATACAGGTTAGAAGAGGCCACGATGGAACTACCATGTATGGCATCTCCTGTCTATACCCGTATGTTCTTTAGAAGAACATACAAATCAGTATTAATACAACTGTTGAAGAGGATTTAAAAATATCCTCCCAAGAATCCTTATGTCATCATTTCGAGTAATGAACTCAGGGAAATCAGGACTCTGAGACTTTATTCAGGTTAGCTCTAAATTATTCCCCCGCTTAGGGATAGTTAAAAAGAATGAGACCTCCCCAGCCCCCTTTGTCTCCCGGGTCACATGGGCCAATCAGTCCAGATGTAGGGTCCCCCTCAACAGGTGGGACAACAGGTGTGGAAAAGGTGTCCATTGACATGGCCTTGGTTCTCACGCCAGCTGATAGATGTTGTGGCTAGCCAGCTGAGTCACCATTCCTGAGTCCCTCCCCCTTGCTCCCCCCTTCCCCCTTGAATGGCAACCAAGAAACGAAGCAGAAGTAAGTATGGCATCAGCTGAAGTCATTTTGCAGGTTGATACCTTAACAGCATGTATTTCTCTTTGCAGTTTGTGGCAAAGGTGAAAGATTAGGGCTTTATGATCTCCAGTAAAAGTCAATGAGTCCTCAAGTCAGATCTGATTCTGTGGTTTACATGGACAAAATTAAGTAGTTTTCTTGGCAATAGTAGATAAGTAGTTTGTGGATATTTATTGACTTCCCAATCTAGGCTACAACCCTGGTATTTTTGATGATCTCCCATTTAAGTATTAACCTGCTAAACCTATAGGAACAAAGCCAGTCAGGTGCTGTTGTCTTCTGATATGGTTTCCTGAGGTCCCTTCCAATTTTCGTAGAGGTCTTCCTTGGAGGTGTTGTTGAGTGCATAGTGAAACTTCCTTAACCTCTTCCAGACAAATCAGAAGATGATGTTGATCGAGAAGCTCAGCTGTTAGAGATGAGGTTGACCCTTACAGAAGAGAGGAATGCTGTAATGGTGCCATCTGCTGGCAGTGGGATCCCTGGAGCACCTGCTGAGTGGTAAGGCCTGCAATAAAAAAAGCTGTACACTGCTAGCTTCACAAATTGCTTGGGTTCCTATTATTTGCTTGTGGTGAACTGTGGTGAAGAAATAGAAGGGTGCTATTATCTTACTTAAGGGAGGTGGTGGCTCAGTGGCTAAGACGCTGAGCTTGTCGATCAAAAAGGTTGATTGTTCAGCAGTTCAAATCTTTAGCACCACGTAACGGAGTGAGCTCCCATTACTTGTCCCAGCTTCTGCCAACCTAGCAGTTCGAAAGCATGTAAAAATGCAAGTAGAAAAAGTGGGAACCACCTTTGGTGGGAAGGTAACAGCATTCCATGCGCCTTCGGCATTTAGTCATACCTGACTACGGAGACGTCTTTGGACAGCACTGGCTCTTTGGCTTTGCAATCCCTAGAGTTAGGAACGACTAGCACATATATGCGAGGGGAACCTTTACCTTTATGTTATTATCTTACTTGTGACCATGGAGAAAGTATAGGCTTTGTGCCAATGGGATGAGAAGCAAAGAAGTTCAGTTACCCTCCTGGAAGATGGTAGTAAGTTACCCTCCTGGTAGAAAAGTAAAGAGGAGATTGGTTTTTGAAAGTGGTAAAAGTAGGATATTGCGGAAGTAAAATGTGTGTGAGAATGAATGAAATACCTAGTAAATGTTTTAAGTTGGGCAGGAAGTAAAAGTGAGAAAGAATGACATTTTCTTAATTGTTTAATGGTGTTAATATATAAGGAATGCTAGTCATGATGTTAAAGTTGGGGGGTTGGAGACCTACATCTGTATGTACTATGTATGTAAATGATACCATGCTGGTATCAGTGTTGGTAGACAACTAGTGGGTAACATGTGGCCTGTTACAAGGAATTATTGCTTGTTGAAACACTGGGAAATGTCTGCATATAAGAGATACCATGTTTCCCCGAAAATAAGGCAGGGCCTTATTTTCTTTTGCCCCCCCCCCAATAAGCTCTTGGCCTTATTTTCGGGGAGGTCTTATTTTCAGAGAAACAGGGTAGCTTCTCTCCATTTTGCAATTCAAAAGCAAGAGTTAATTGTGTCAGGAAAAGCAAAGTATGAATATAACAAGAATGGGACACTGAAGAAATATATGTGATATAACAAAATATAGGATCAAAAATGTAACAGATGCCAACTCAATGTGGACAAGAGTGACCAATGCAAAAGAAATACATTGAGTTTATTTGACCATATATAGAGAGAAAGAATGAGGACAAATCTATGAAGGAAAAGTGAGAGTCAAGAGAAAGGGGAAAACTAAGAAAGTTGTGCTTGTATGTAGCTCTGGAGAGGTATAATGAACTAGTTCACAGGTGTCAAACTCGATCACGCCACTTGACGTATCATGACATATCGCAACATTTTGCAGAGCCAGGGTGGGCATGGCCTTCACGTGAACGCATCTGCCCCATGAGCTGCCAGTTTGACAAGCCTGAACTAGATTGAGCTGTTTCCTTTTCTTTTTTCTCAAGCCTTTTTTCTATTTATTCCTCTCTTGTGCTCTGCATAATGTAATTTACACTGAAAGAGAGCAGGATTACAAATAGGAATGTATGTCTATGGATTACAGGAAGAGCCTGTTAGGCCATCTAGTCCAGCATTCATTGTCACATGGTGGCCAACCAGCCGTGCACAGGAAACTCACAAACATGACAGAGTTGTTACTTCCTTGCAGCTGGTGTTTAAAATCTACTGGCTGTGAGTAATGAGTAGGTAGACATCCAATAATAGTAACTGAAAGACTCCCCCCCTCGAATTTGTCCAGTTCTCTTTGAAAATCACCCAAATATGGGACCATCACAGTGGTGGGTTGCAACCGGTACGCCCCGGTACGGGCGTACCAGTGCCTGCCAGGAGCACCAAGTACCGTTCCGGTATGGTGCTCTGGAGGGCCCGCCCACCCACCCGTGCTCCTTACCGGTATTTGAGGTTTTCGGGGCTTCTGCGTATGCACACAGAGTGTACGGCACCTGCTTGATGCTCCGCCGAGCATCAGGCGTCGCAAAGTGTTGTGGGCGGTAAGTACGCATGTGAACGCTGCACACGTTCATATGGTGGATGCCCGGGCCCGATGCACTGTACCGGTTTCAACGTGATCCGGAACCCTCCACTGGACCGTCATCACATCTGTCAGCAGTATAATGCAGTTGTAAAACGGAATAAGATATGGTTTGTATAATTTCCTACAAAATATGTCTGCCCTTGGTGTTTGCACAGTTAACCAGGTTTGATTGCAATGCCACAAGAAAATCTAATCCATTTTGGAAGCTGCCCTAGGACAGCTAAACAGCCTTTGGAATGGTCCCTATGTGAGTTGAAGGGGGATAGGAGATGTAAAAGCAAGTAATCCTGAGGATGTTTGAGAAAAATCCTTAGTCTCTATGCACTTTCTTTAAAGTAGCACAATTTTTAAACAAAGTTTAATTACAATCTTCTGTAGGAGTTGAATCAATATTTATTGCTACTGCACTTTAGCTGATTTAAAAGAAAAAAAATGAATAGCAATTGCCTGGCTCATTCACTTAAAAGCCTTCCCTTTCCTTGTGGTATTGCATGTAAGATTAACTTGGATTCAGCATTTCATAAGTCCTGAGTAGACAGAGATATTCTGCAAAATCGTCTTTTCAGAATATTGAACGTACATCAAATACGTCTGCAACCTTTGCCATCCCCAGGATGTACAGGAAGGCTTTACTGAATGTAGAATTTGGGTACCTGAGAATCTTGGTATCCTTAAAAATAAAATAAAGCTTCCAGTCCTTATGGTTAGAAAGAGACCCCTTCAAATGTATAGGAAATGTCATTTGTTAGTACTAGAGATGAAACTCTGGGAAGAGTCAATATTCTTTCTGTGTACAGTAAGATATGTGGAAAAAATGACCGAGATCAGAGTTCATTCATTTATTTAAGAAATTTATATTGCTACCTATTCACACATGGCGACTCAAGAAGGCTTACAAGAATATAAAAACCTCATATAAAAAACAATAAAACTAATAAAAGAGAGAATCATATAATGAATTAATAAAATAATATAATAAAATAATCCCAACCTTTCGAGGTTGGCGGTCCAGAGTGGGGGGAGTGGGGAAAGAGGGGATAGTTTTGTGAGAGGAGCAAGCATGTGTGCATGTAAATACCCTCTGCCTGCATGAGTGGGGCTGCAAGTGCCCGCATGAGTGGGGCTGCAATGCTTGCGGCGACATTCTCGCAAGGGAGGCTCTGCATGCACACGCGCACGCACCGGCCAGCTACTCCCATGGCCTAGTGGCCAATAGTCCATGGTCCAGTAGTGGGCTATGGCCCACAGGTTGGGGACGCCTGATTTGGATGCAATTTCAGATATCACATACTGTGTATCACATAGGTGCCAGGTTTCCGAAAGATGCCCTAATTAATTCATGGGCCTTGAGCCAAGTTTCAAAAGAAATCCAGTCATTTATTAGGAACACCATTTTGGCAATACCCCATTGCAGTTAGATCTGACCTCATTTAAATTATGGCTGAACTTTGCCCGTTTCTTCCCTCCCCTCAGTCTGTGTCATAAATCACATTCTCCAACGAGGTGCATGCCTCACAAGCCTGCTGTAGTAATCTGAGATCTGACTCTAGCCAAAGGTATGCGTGTAATGCACTCCCCCTCCCCACTTTCCACACCATGCCAACTTATAACAGACATGCAAATGCTTTATGAGTTGACATTAGGATCATTTCACATGTTACACATAGAGATAGTTCTTGCTTAACAATAGGTTGCTTAGTGTCAATGGACCCCTTCCCCAAAGCTAGGTATGATCCGGTTCTGACAACTACACACATGCAAGCACCCATACACATGACTAGTTGCACTGTTCCATGATCCCATGACTGATTTTCAATGTTTTTTCCAGTTTCCAGCCTTTTCAGTCAAATGGTGGCTACAGTTGCCCAATAGAAACCCTGCTGCTCCCTTTTTTAATGTTGCATAGAGATAAAAAGGGGGCAGGACTTTTATTCTTCAATCCATCTGAAGATGTCCCTCCTATCTGCTAATTTGAGTGTGATACTAGCACATCAGGAGCTGAGGTGGCGCAGTGGTTAAATGCAGCACTACGGGCTACTTCAGCTGACTGCAGTTCTGCAGTTTGGCTGTTCAAATCTCATCGGCTCAGGGTTGCTAATTTGAGTGTGATACTAGCACATCAGGAGCTGAGTGGCGCAGTGGTTAAATGCAGCACTACAGGCTACTTCAGCTGACTACAGTTCTGCAGTTCAGCTGTTCAAATCTCACCGGCTCAGGGTTGACTCAGCCTTCCATCCTTCCGAGGTGGGTAAAATGAGGACCCGGATTGTTGTTGGGGGCAATATGCTGACTCTGTAAACCGCTTAGAGAGGGCTGAAAGCCCTATGAAGCGGGATATAAGTCTAACTGCTATTGCTATTGCTATCAATCAAAGCTTTAGTGTCATCCTTTACCCAAAAATGATTCTATATCCCCTCATTGTGTATGCTTGCCACAATTGGTTTAGCTATGTTTTGGATCTTGGAGAAATGATTGTCAAAATGTGGCACATCTTACCATTATTTCTGGTTCGATCTATAGAAGGCCGGACCTGTTTTGGGGGGCTTCAGTCAATCACTTGGTCAACCTTCTTTTCTCTGCCTACTGTATCCATGAAAACTAGAAGACCTAGTTATTTGATCTCCCTTCCCTGGCAGACATGCATCTTAGCACTTAGTTAACTTCATAAATTAAAGCACATAAGAAAATCTAGCTCCTTGAGCTAGACACATGTATTTGTCTGCTTACTATTGAGAAATCTGCCATGACACAACACCGCTGATTGTCCTTTACATCTGCAAGGAAAAAATTAAATAAAGCTAGAGCTACGCTCACCAAGGTTATCATTGCCTTGTCCTAGAGTTGCGTGGGTACTGAATGTAATATGCAATGGCTGTACATCACCAGGAACATGTCTTGCATTAATGTTCTCCTGCATTGATATGCCAGTGTTTTCTGTGCCTTTGTTTTCTTTTAGGACACCTATGCCTGGTATGGAGACACACATTCCAGTCATTTTCCTTGATTTAAATGGTAAGTTTCACCATGGCAAATAATGTGAGATAAGAGTCTTATGAAGGAAGATGAATTTCAACAAAGGGGATACAAAAGGAGTATATTGAGGAGATCTGGGTGGGTGGAAAAACAGCCCTGTAAGAGGTCCTGTCAACCATGTATTCCTCATTTTCTTCTCCTTTATTTCCCTCACCCAAAACAAGAGCATTTGCTTTGTGCATTGCAACTTTGCCTTTTCACCTTGAAAAGTTCTTGGAGGCTATAAGAGATGCTGGGCGTCTAGTCTTAAGTAATGTCCCATGTTTACACTTAGGGAATGCGGCCCTCCATTTAACTTCTCTAACTATAAAAATATTCATCTTCTGGTCGAGAACATCTTGTTGGAGCAGCCATACAGATCAGCAATGGGATTCACTTTAGGTTTACCACCGGTTCACAACTTTGAGCGTGCACCTGCCTTCCGGGCATGCACTTTGCTCATGCATGCGGTGTGCACGCATGCACACGGCATCAAAAACAAGGCAACAGAAGACATTTTGGAGCTGAGACGGGTGGGAGGGCCCACCAGCAGTTCACCGCTACCGGTTCTTGTGAACTGTCCGAACCAGCTGAATACCACCTCTGATACAGATTTCTTACTTCACAGTGGAAACTCTCCATATATCTCCTTATGAGGATTGGATAAGGGAGAAAATAAAAACATTCCATTTTTGATAGTCAGATTGTTAGCCAGCTTACAAACTAATGGAAGCCAGGTTGAAACTCCTATGGCGAATATGGTCTACTATTGCCTACTCATCCTGTTTGAAGTAATTGTTTAAATGATATCTCAACCATTTATGGTGTGCTGGTATTTCTTTGAAACAAATAAATTTGGTAATTCAAGTAGGATGCTTACATGATTTAATCTAACAAAATATCCTCATCACAGGAAATAAGGTTTAGTTATTGTGCAACCTAAGAGTTTTATAATCACAGTTGTAAAATTGTGGGTTAAGATGAAGTTGCTTTAGACCAGTGTTTCTCAGCCTTGGCAGCTTTCAGATATGTGTAGACCTCAACTCCCAGAATTTCCCAGCCAGCAATCTGAAAAACTGCCAAAGTTGAAAAACACAGCATTAGACAAACACAGGTAGACCTCAAGTTACAACAGGTCTCTAAGTGACCATTTGAAGTTACAACCGACTAGATAAAGCAGACTTACAAACAGAATTTGATGTGCTGATGGTCAGTCTCCCTCTGCAGTCATGTGATCAAATTTTGGGCACTCAGCAACAGTCTCATGGTCATGTGAGCACATATTACAATGGGTTTTGCTGAAAATCAGCACTTCCGGTTATCTGTGGAGATTCTCAGTCATCTAGGTCATGGTTGTCCCAAAGGTGATTTTTTTCAAGAGGCAACGGGACTGTCTGATATTTCTTTGAAGACATTTCTCTTCTCATCCAAGAAGCTTCTTCAGCTCTAACTGGATGGTCCTTCCATTCCCCACCATGCAGTCATAGCTAAAGAAGCTTCTTGGGTGAGAAGTGAAACGTCTTCAAAGAAAAATCAGAAAGTCCTGTTGCCTCTTGAAAAAAATCACATTTTGGGACAGAACTTCCGGTTTTTAGCAAAATCATTCCTATAGTGAGCCATTGGTTCACTTAGTTTAACATCCACACAAAAAATATAAAATAAGTTTGTCGAGATACATAATCATTATGGTCTTATGTCAAGGACTACCTGTAGTACACTTGAGCTTCTATGTGCTTTGAAGCAACTTTTGAAAACTGAACCCAAACCACTTGCACAGCCATGGTGTCCAAACCTTCCTAAAAATATTATATTGTGCACAGCAGTTGCTTATGGAAGCTCTGTTTCTCTTCCCACTTTTACAGCAGATGACTTCAGCTCTCAGGATAATCTTGATGAGCCAGAAGCTGGTGGCTGGGATGCTACCCTTATTGCTGAAGATGAAGATGAATTCTTTGAGTTACAGATTGTAAAACACCACGAGAGTGAGGTAAGGCAGTACCCAAGCGGTGGAGCTGGAAGGCTCTCTTGCTGCTAATGGGAGATGTTACAACAGCCCTGGGAAATCATGGCATGATCCTTTGGTTCTTAATGGCTCCCACTCTACTAATGTATTTTGGAGTGAGTTTGAAATTTTAATTTATCATCTGAAAGTTAAAGGGAAAGGGGCAAATATTGTGTGTTGTTATTTCTTACTGAGATGGTCAACTGGTTCCTAGTTATGCTTTAAATTAGGAGTTCCCAACCCCCAGACTGTGGCCCAATATTGGGCCTCGAGCCCTTTGGAACTGGGCTGCGGAAGTGACTGGTGAGCGCATGCACGGATTCCCCATTTGCATGAGCAGCGGGCAAGTGTGAGTAAGTGTGCTCCATTTGCACAACTAATGGGCGCATATGCCTGCTGCTTGCGCAGGTGTGTGGTCACTCCATTTACACAAGAGGCAGGCCACTCATGCAAATGGAGCTGTGCATGCAAGGGTGTGCTTGCTTACCACTTATACAGAATCATTACTCCCTCCCTCCCTCCCCTGGGCTGGTCCATAAAGCCAGAATGATAGGGGAACTCTTCTTCTTTAAATAAATGCAGGTGGAGAAGAAAAGGGTTGCTGCTCCAAACAAAAAGAGTCAGTGCATACCAAAGCTAGCGTGTGAAAGAGAAAGGTTAGAGCCTAGCAATGTAGGTTAACATGTAAGTTTTCTGGGCAATGTGTTGTATTGTTGCTCTGTGAAGGGCCATTCCATCACATGAGCTCAGATATACAGGTTTATTATCTCATTGGAAAAAAATATGAATTTTTGATTTAGAGAAGTATATGTTGTTGAATTCCTTACCATGTGAATAGTAGATCTATTGTTGGCATATTAGGGAATAACTCAAGCATAACTTCAGATCACTTTCAGACCAAACTCTGGTGAACATATGGCTGAGGACACATCAGCAGAACCCTCCTCTTTATGGAGATTGAACTCCTGCCTTTGATCTCTCTCTCCTAGACATATCCTGCTGTTGACTGTATCTTCTCAATGTCTGGATTGAAACATGCCCCCTCCCTACCCCATGGACGTCCCTGCCCAGATGCTCCTGAAGGATTGTAGGGAATAGTGTGCGTGCGTGTGTGCGTGCGTACATGCATACGTGCATACATACATACACACACACACACACACACACACATACACATATACCATGTATATGTGTGTATGTGTGTGTGTGTGTGTGTGTATGTATGTGTGTGTATATATATATATATATATATATATATATATATATATATATATATATATATATATATATATATATATATATATATATATATATATATATATATATATATATATATATATATATAGCAATGTATATATATTTCATAATACATATATATGTACATATACTTCATAGTACATTCCATGGGTAAACACAATGAATTGTTTTTAGACATGTGGGATGTCGTCTTTTTTTGGAAAACAAAATAAAGCACAAAGTTACTATGTAAGTTGCCCACTAGGTTTGAATTGGTACTAAGAGTGGCAGAGTGCAAAGTTTTGTAATACCATAACTTCAGACTGGTTATAGTCTGCCTTTTATTTTCCTGGATGATTTTGCAGGTGAAAGCTGAAGCTTCCTGGGATTCCACAGTTCACAACTGTGCACAGCTTAGCAGAGGAACAATGGCTGAACAGAGAGTCTTCCTGATTGTGAGAGTTGCAGTACAGCTCAGCCATCCAGCAGAAATGCAGCTTGTTCTTCGTAAGCGGATCTGCGTCAATGTTTATGGCAAACAGGTACACTATTAAAACCATTACCTTTCTGGATGAAGCCAAAATCCATGTAGCCAGCCATTTGGTCTTCCAATAGCTACTAGCCAGATAGATCATTTAAATCCCAAGTTAAAATATATAGAATGGAATGGCTTCTCCCTGTAGTCCTTGACTTACAACAGTTCATTTAGTGATTGTTTGAAGTTACAGCATTCCTGAAAAAAGAGACTTATGACCATTTTTCACAATTATGACCTTTGTAGAATCCCCATAGTCACGTGATAAATATTCAGACACTTAGCATACAAATTGGGTATATCTATGTAGTTTGATGAAAAGAAGGACTAGGGGTGACACGATAGCAGTGTTCCAATATCTCAGGGGCATCTAGCTAAGAGTCAAGCTATTCTCCAAAGCACCTGAGGGGAGGACAAGAAGCAATGGATGGAAACAAATCAAGGAAAGAAACAACTTAGAACTAAGGAGAAATTTCCAGACAGTGAGAATAATTAATCAGTGGAACAACTTGCCTCCAGAAGTTGTAAATGCTCCAACACTGGAAGTTTTTAAGAAGAGATTGGATTTGTCTGAAATGGTATAAGGTTTCCTGCCTAAGGAGTGGGTTGGACTAGAAGACTTCCAAGGTCCCCTCCAACTCTGTTTTTCTATTCTATTCTACTCTACTCTACTCTATTTCATCATGTTTCCCCTTCTCTAGCCAGCCTGCCAGAATTCTAGAAATTGTAAATACATCTAAGACATCAGACTGGGGGAAATTGTTTAATAGACTTTAATGGATGCTGTGTTCCATATATTGGTTCAGATTTTCTTTTTTCTTTTAGAAAGCTATTTAAATTCATAGACATTTTCACATCCTTTTAGTATCCAGGCATGTTTATCAAGGGATAAACTATTGGTGAAACTATATTCTCTTACATTTTGCTATCTTTTTGCTGCTGATATTAACTGATATCAAAGCTTCTTAAATATTTTGGGCAGGAACTTTTTTCTCTCTTAAATGAGGGTGTTTTTGTTATGATTGAGTGGTTAGGATCCTTTATTGCATCCTTGACTGTGGTTATGCTGGAGTTCAGATGTACTTTCACAGTGTCTTCATGTGCAAAGGCTTTCAGTTTGTTTTTGTGGTTTTGGGCAGTAGGGAGCAGAGTATACTATCAATAGTGTGCATATTGTTGCAGTGAAAAGGTGATCTAAGATCATTATTCATGACTGTAACTTTTAGAATTCTGAAGGGTGATATTCCATCAAATATCTCAACATGATAGAGACTGAATGTACTAGGACAAAAATATAATTATTATTAAATGTGTAAATGTACTTAAATGTATTCAGTTAAAAAAAACAGCTTCCTTTTATCAGAAGGTCTTCAGTGACAGCTTAAATCGATTTTGGGATTTATCAGTTAGACTCCAGTTGTTTGTACTCAAACCTTGGTGGAAGAAGTGCTACATTCAGTACGATTGGAATTCACATGTATTTTTCCATCTATTGAGTGGTTTTAGACTTTAGTCTGGGGTATTCTCTGTAGCCAGATTTCCTTATCTAATTGACTGTTTTTTCCCTTTCTTTCATTGTTCCTTCCTCCTGATTCCATGGCAGTTGCTAGAATGCTGCATACAGGTTCCACAAGGGTAGTAATATTATCACTTTTGCAACCAGTATCTTTTTCTGTATGGCTTCTGTGTGTGCAAGAAGCTGAAGTATTGAGGATCATTCATGTTGTCAGCATTGTTTACTGCTGAAATAGATAGTTCATCTCACAGTGACTTTTATAGGCAGCATTTGATAGGTTGTACCTTAATGAGCTTTTCTGCATGTTAGCAAAACACGCTTCAGCAAATCTATGCTGCCAGCAGATTGTCCCATATCTCATCAACCCACATAGTCAATATTGTTTGGTGACATTTGTAATAGAAACTTTGTTTTTGCTGTGTGTTGAAATGTTACGGATGTTGTTGTTGGATTCTTGGTTTGTGCTTTATCTGCCTCACTTATTTCTGCCTTGCTCTCCAACAGCTCAGTTCTGAGGGAGGGTGAGATACTAGAAAGAAGATGCTTAAACAAATCAAGAGACACAGATTGTGTAAACATTTCCAGAGACCTAGTCTTGCTGGTTTATTGCCCCACGTAAATTATAATGGCATAAAATAGCCATTTCCAAACTCCAGATGTGTGGATCTCATCTTCCAGTATTCTCAGCAATAGCCATGCCAACTGGGGATTGAGTCCCACATCTGGTGAGTACCCAAATGGGAGAAGATCTTTTCAGAAAAGGAGATGAAACTGGGTGATAACTCTAGGGTACTCAGTGATATTCTCCTTGGGCTACTAAAATTGGATACCCAACAAATTTTTTAGAAGCTTGAGATAATTTATATTTGTTTGGCCTTACAGCAAGGTATTCATGTGATAAACTATCTGAGATTAATCTAGAAAAGAATCCAGAAAAGAGTCTCACAGGCATATAGCCCTTCCGTAATAGAAAGAGGAGTCATATATTGTTTCAGATTTTTGGCTTATCTTTCCTCTGGCTGGCAGCAGTTTCCCAAAATTTCAAATGGGGGACAGCTTCTAGAGATCATTTTATTGGAGATGTTGGAGATCAAAGTTTCAAAGCATGCTCTCTGCCATTGACCATGGATAGCCAATGCCAAAGATGCTCAGTTGGTGTAGTTCATTACATCCATAAATTCTCTCCAAATGTGTTTTCTATGCAGTTTGCTAAACTCTCTGGGCTATTTAGCTAGTCTGTCTATTGTCAATACTCAATCCAAACATGTGTCACAAAACTGTATCAATAACCTTCCCAAGTACCTAGCAACTTCGGATGACTCATCTCTGCATTAATTCAGGAGTCAAGATTTTAACCTCATGCACCTTCCTGTCAGAATAAACAATGTCACTGATCCTCTTAAATCATTGTTTGTAATGATCCCTGTGGCCTGGGATTCAGAAATCAGGCTTGTTGGCAATTCAAAGCACCAGTAATTCCAAGCTCACAAGTAAATATGCACATGCATAGGGGGGGAAAAATACTCAGCATGACAATTAAGCGGTCACCTTGTCAGCATTCTGTAATGATCCAAGTATCAAGCATAAAGAATTTGGGATCAATCCATGTATTTGCTTCCTGGGAACCTGAGCAATGTTTGACCCCTCTCTACCTTTCTTTAATGGGACACAAGCCTGCTTGAACCCACCCAGATCCCCACATCTTTCCACATTGTGGGAAGGAAATATTAAAGGGTTCCAAAACTGGAGTCATTTCACAACGTATGAATATAACTCACATAAGGGGATTTTGGTAGTAGGATCGGGAAAGTAATATGTTTAACTGGGTACAAAGGAAGGTGCTTTATTAAAAGTGAATGAGCTTGTCATTCATTTGTAACATATATGGCCGTGATGGTGAACCTATAGCAATAGCAGTTAGACTTATATACCGCTTCATAGGGCTTTCAGCCCTCTCTAAGCAGTTTACAGAGTCAGCATATCATCCCCATAGTCTGGGTCCTCATTTCACCCACTTCGGAAGGATGGAAGGCTGAGTCAACCTTGAGCTGGTGAGATTAGAACCGCTGAACTTCAGATAACAGTCAGCTGAAGTGGCCTGCAGTACTGCACCCTAACCACTGCGCCACCTCGGCACATGTGCCACAGGTGACACGCAGAACCTTCTCTGTGGGCATGCACACTGTCACCAGCTGCTCTTCTGTTTTCTGGCATGCGCATGCACACCAACCAACTGATCGTCACTCGTGCCAGAGCCCCGGAAACCCGAAGACCAGCTAGCCGGTGCGCATGCACACGCCGGCCATCTGGTCTTTGGGTTTCCAGGGGTTCGGCGTGCATGCGCATGCCATCACTGATATATGGCATGGAGCTGGCCAAGGGAGTATTGTCCACCACACAAATGGGCTTTCCAAAAATTAAATAGCTCTGTTTTGTCTTTCCTTTGGCTAATCTGTTGTTTGCTTTTCTTTCATGCTAAATAATCTGCTACTGATATGAATATTGGTTTAACCTTACCGAAAGAGAGATGCCTGTTATTCGTATTGATTTATATGAAACTACAAGGTCTCTTTTTCATCTCTAGGGTTTTGCTCAGAGTTTGCTGAGAATAATGTCTTCCCGGAGTTCTGTACCTGGCTGTGGAATCACCTTTGAAATTGTTTCAAATATCCCAGAGGTGAATATTATGGGGAAATCAAGTAATGTTGCTTCTAAATATGTCCATGAAAATGCAAGCCAATTTCCTTTGCTAGTCTTATAGGGCAGGGGTCTCTAACCTTGGCAACTTTAAGCCTGGTGGACTTCAACTCCCAGAATTCTGGGAGTTGAAGTCCTCCAGGCTTAAAGTTGCCAAGGCTGGAAACCCCTGTTATAGGGTATACAACCATATGTTTCCCAAATCACATCCTAAGACAATCCACATGTTGGGTTTTTAACATATAGTTACAACCGATTGGGACAATTTCCCATAGAGGTTTCAAAGGGGAGGAAAAGCTAGGAAGAAACCTCTTCCAAAATCCTAGTTTCAACATGGGCCATGTTAGGAATACGCATCTAGCAATTCAACTCATTTTATTTTAGAGACCCTGTTTTTAGTGCTTAATTCTATCTATCTACACATGCTTTCAGTTACTTGGAGGTAAAAATGAACAGACCAGTTTCTTTCTATGCCATGACTACTTTTCAAATATCTGTGAAGTCTACTCTGTCTCATTTCTGCACCTAGGCTTTTAAAAAGTTTTTAAGAAGCACACAAAGGCATTTGTATTTAAAACGCTTAACTTAAAAAAACTTGAAGAACTTTCAGTAGTTGAATGAATATTGACTATTGAAAAGCACCTTATTTAAATTTAGTCTTTAGTCTACCTGAGATGTGCCAATTTTGTGTATATCGGAGTGTGTCTGTGTATGAGAGAAGATAGAGAGAGAGAATGAGGTAATATTTCTTCAGCTATACCAGAGATCGGCAACCTGTGGCTCTGGAGCTGCATGTGGCTCTTTCATCCTTCTGCTGCAGCTCCCTGTTGCCGGTCAGCTCCACAATTGATAGGGCTTTCAGTTAGGACAGGGAGAGGAAAAAGGATGTCACACTTGGAGGAAACTCTATGGTGGGGGAACCAGACTTTTGGTTCGCAAACAATATTCCACCCTAGGAAGAAACTCTATGATGGGGGAACCGGACTTCCAGTCAACAGAGGAAAAAGGATGCCACACTAGGAGGATACTCTATGGTGGGGGAATTGGACTTCTGGTCAGCTCCATTATTGAACAAAGGGCTTCTGGTTAGGACCTTTGTGGCTCTTCATGTGTTTAAGGTTGCTGACCCCTGAGCTATACAGAGATACTTTTGAAGGGGTTTCTGCTCCCCATTAGTTCTAAACTTGCCATCACAAATATAGCTTAGCATGTTAAGTGTCCTGTGACCTATGTTTCTTTTACTTGTTATGTGCCGATGGGCTCGCTAACTTGAGAGGCTTTCTCTTTCAGGATGCTCAGGGGGCAGAGGAACGTGAGGCATTAGCAAGAATGGCGGCCAATCTTGAAGACGCAGCTTCTGCTGCTTCAGAAGTCCATATAGAAAAATACCTTCGAAGTGTGTTGGCTGTAGAAAACATCCTTACCCTTGATCGGTTGCGCCAGGTTAGTTCATTGTAAGGGAAAGTTCTACAAGGTGTGGAAAACTTTCATAGGCTATAGGATACAGTGTCATTTTTGGGGTACACTTCAGTAGCAAAGTGCATGAAACCACATCATAAATGAGGAAGGCTGATAGGGCATTGCCTATTCCAGTGATGTGAACCTTTGGCACACATGCCACAGGTGGCACGTGGAGCTTCCTCTCTAGGGACGTGAGCCGTCACCCCAGCTTAGCTCCACCACGCATGCACGTGTGCCTCCCACTGATTTTCAGGTCTCTACCACACATGTGTGGGGAGCGGGCCCAAAATGGGGTGTGGGGGGGAGGTCGTGCGTGCATGCACGGGGGAAAGGGGAACAAGCATGCACAGGGTGGCAGGGCACGCGGGGGGTATGTCGTACACACATTGCATTATGGGTGTAAGCATGCACACACACACACACTTTCAACATGTGACGACAAAAAGGTTAGCCGTCACTGGCCTATTCTAAGGCTTATCCTGAAGGTTTCATCTGTTTCTCATCTAAAAATCCCAGGAAACATGTCAGATACTGGCATTGAAGATTAGCCCCAAGGGCAAGGGTAGGTTCCGGCAGAGACTATTGCCGGTTCGCTCAGGGATGCATTGCGCATGCATGTGCAGTACAACTAAAATTGCTCTGTGCATGTGCAGAAGCAAAAAACAAGATGGCGCTGCCAACGGGAGAACCAGTTCAGGGGTCTGCCAGGCCTGGGTTGCTGCCAATTCCAGCGACCCAAGCCACCAAGCTACTACCGGTTTGGCCGAACTGGTCCGAACCGGTAGCAACCCATCACTGCCCAAGAGCCCTAAAAAGAAGGTGTTGGCTCTCTATGTTCCAACTCTAGCTATAACCCCTGTGATTTAGGACTTATGTTATTTTAAAATAGTAGTAATACATTGTGTTGAATTTCAAATGTATGATCCTGAAGGCTTCTGGAGCTATACACCAGCTTCAAGATGTGGAACTGTAACATCTACTCTAACTTTATTGTTAAAGGCCTAAAAACTAAAGTGGTCTCCTATGTTGATGAACCAATTTATTTTATTGTATTTGATATCTCACTTCCAAAGAAAATAGAACAGCAAGAAAACAGAACAACAATGGAGCAATTTCCAAAGAAAATAGAATAGGGGGCAGCGATCATGTTTATACATAAAGCTTCACTGTATTCAAACAAAGGGTAATCTAAAAAAAAGACTGTTTTCAAGTAATATTTTCATTAGTCTAATTAATAATAAATGACAATTATACTAGTAAATGGGTAGAATTTTGTTGAAAAAGCACTAACATTGAGAAGGAATGGCTCTTTCACATTGTGTTTTTTTTCCTGTTTGTAAATTTTTAGAGTAATAGCTTTGAAACAGGAGGATTCTCCCCTTCCATGGGAGACAGGGGTCAGCCCCACTGTGTTCTAATACTTTCAACCCAGAAGTGGGTTAACCACTAGCAGAGGGGTCTTTTCAGTATTTGTAGGGAAGGGAAAGCAATCATTTCTTACTATATTATCGTATTATCATTATAACATAATGACTAGATCTTTACTTTTGGGAAAATTGGTGTATTGTTTTTTGGGTGGGTTCAGTGTTGTCTTATGCCAAAGTTGGATTCATGTTGTTATCCAAGGAGGTCTGCATGCAGTATTACACTGCATTTATATGACAGTTTGTTCCAGTCTCTGATTACGTGCATATCTTAGCTGTCTCCAGTGAGATATATTGGGCTACATTTTCCATCAATTCCAAGCCAGTAACAGTCACTTGCATAAATGTTCTCAACGGTCCCTACAGAAGTGCCTAACATTCCTTGCCCTTGATTCAGTTCAAATTTGCTTCTGTTTGTAAATGAATATTCGAGAAAGAATGATCTGTTTTCTTCCTTGCAGGAGATTGCTGTGAAGGAACATCTAACAGGCAAGGGAAAACTTTATCGGAGGAGTCTCAGTTCACCAAATGTCAATCGAGTGAGTCTATAATACTAGAGCTGAAATCCTCCCAAGACATAGTTGGGAGAGGGTGGAGAGAAGAAAAGAGGGGCTCCACATTGAGTTTGTAGGAAGATAAGGAGCATTTCTTCATCTGATAACGTCCTATTGGGGTCCTACTGAAGGCATAGGAAGTATCTTCACCTTCTGGTGTGCTGTTGGCCTCTATGTTTGCTGTAAGTCTTGCAGACTGAAGGCTCTGTTTGAAAGTCACAATTTTATTGTTACTCTTTCAGCTATCGAGTAGCCGCCAAGATCTAAATCCATCATACAGCCTTGCTTCTTACAAAGTAAGCATTTGGTTTGTTAGTGAATTTCTTTATTGTGTTTAAGAGGTTGCACTTTTTCAGAAAAATAGGAATTTAACTGTTTGGGAAAATTGATTTTGAAAACTGGTTTGCCTATTTTTTAACTATTAAGAGTTCTAAACTGAGGTGTTTGATTTAACTAAGATGTGGTTGGGTTGTGGTTGTTAAAAGACATACTTTATTTTCTGTCTATGGTTTTATACCCAAATCACTCTTAAAAATCAAAACTATAATATCAATTAATTGTGCTATGTGGTATTAATTTAGATTATATAGGTAATATAATCTCAATTTACGACCACAATTGAGTCCAGAATCTCGACCGTTGAGCAAGGTTGATCATTAAATGAAATGCTTCGCTCAACAACTGCAATCCTGGTATTTTCCTGTTGCAGTCATTAAGTGATCACATAGGTGGTTAAGAGGAATGTAAGGCTGTGCCTCAAGGAATGGGAGTCCAGCGTAGGCCACGCACACAAGCCATGCACAAGCTGGGGTGTGTATATGTGTGTGTGTGTGTGTGGTGCAGTGTGGTGCAAAGCTGTAACAACCTCAGCCTATTAGCCTTGCAATGTGGCACTCGTTGGCAGCAGCACCAGGCCTGTGTCAGGGCCTAAAGTAGAGACCTGGGGCTCTCAGCACTGTCAGCCAGCTGTCACTGCCCCAAGCCTCAACTTCAGCCCTGGCACGACTATGGCAACTGAGGAATGCTGCCCAGCTTCCCACATCTGCTTGTGTCCTCCCTAATCTAGGCTACCCGGTGCAGCATCACTCAGCAGCACTGAGCTTGAAATAGAGGCCTGAGGCCTTCAGCAGCCTCAGCCAGCTGCCATCACTCCAGGCCTCATTTCATTTCTTCTTTTAATTTCTTTTTTCCCCCTCTTTCTCTTTTTTTCTTTTTTTAAAGGGTAGGTTTTTTTTAAAAAAAAATTATGTCTATTGTAATGACGAAGGGAATTATAACTTTCCCAATTTTCAGCTATATCTTTGGGCCTAAATTTTGGATCAGTCTTCTAATGGGACACGTGATCAAGTCCACTGTTGGCCCAGAGTTATTGTGTGATCCCTTTAAGATCATGGCAGGGGCGTCGTTCTATTTTGAGCCCAGGCCCATGTGGAAGATGCTGAGATTTCATAATGTAAGCTTGTTGTATGAATGAGGGTTCCCAGTTTGAAAAAAGCAGGTAAATCTTTTGGAAGGGAAGTCATGGCCAAGTAGGAGTATTTATAGTTTTGTTCATGTCTAGATACTTCCTGTTTCCTAGTGTTTGTAGTTGACTGCTGAATTCCAAAGAACCCACAAATAGTTCAAGAGTCCTTGAACAATAGCATTTTCAGTAGGAAGAATAATTCATAATCTGAAAATTCATTGTTTCTCTTTCCTTTTTTTATGTGTCTGTTTGTTTCTTAACCCTTCAACGATATCCATCCCTCATTGCATGTGTTGTGTCAGTGTCCCAAGGTCATGGCAGAGGTAACAGATTCATTAGATTCATCTAATGAACAGGATAAACACAGTATCCCTTTCTGGAGTGGTTTTCCATGGTCTTCTGTGACCTAACTCTAATCCTAACACTCTGCTTTGGATTTGCTGCCACTGTGCTTCCTTTTCCCCCCTCTTTGCTTCAGTAACCTAGCATAAAGGTAATATTTCTGAATGTGGTGGTATGCAATCTTGGTCTGGAAGTGGCCTTGCTTCTGAAACAGAGAGTTTGCCTGCTTTCTCTGAACAGTTGGAGAGCCTGAAATGTGTCCACAAATAGCATGCACTGGTATAGAGTCATCAATGTATGAGAAACATAAAAGTTATTTAAATCCAACAAGTTAGCTGTTCGGCTCAAGGAGGTTACAATCTAAACTTTACTGACAGAAGGATGGAATAAATAGAGAAGGGAGAATTAACACGAACTCATTCAATTGCATGCATGTTGTAATGTACATGAGGACTGCTGGATCAGACCAGAGGCATGGCATTCTGGTTCTAATAGTGGCCAGACAGATTTCTATATGTAGAAACAGCACAAGCAGGGTCTGAAAGGAAAGATTTCTCCCATGAATTGCCCTGATAGCCAATGCAATAGAACAACTAAGAATGGAAACCAGGGTGGTGATTATATTAGTATTTTGCAGCACAAACATCAGAAAAACTAGCAAATGTTATTAGCAAAGCCCTTTGTGGATGACAGTCCATTTTATTACATATATGGAGTGTAATTTGATGTATTCTTTTCTGAATAATCTATCATAGGACTATATAACGGGCATTCAATAGAATGTTCATGGAGTGTGTTCTGTAGACAGCCGTCCAATAAATACATTTGTAAATCTTTAAGATGGCACAAGACTTGGTGCTTCTGGGTTATATAGCGATTCTCCATATTCTGCTTAATTTGTTTACTTATTCAAATAATTTCATGTGCTCAAGACAGCGTGCAAAAGAAAGAGAAGCCATTTAAGCTTATAATCATTCCCACGTCTTATGTCAGTGGATTTCAGAAATTACATCACTGTAGAATGAAGTAGTGTACCTTTTTTTAACTTCTATTGAATTTACAGCCGATCTATTCCAGTTGGTCTGGTAAGCACAACCTACCTTAGGGAGGTTATGCAATGTGAGATTAGTTTGCTGGGCCAAGTTGGCTGCTCCTGAATTGTCCTGTCCATAAATCCAGTTAGGATTTATGCATTCCTATTGATGGCATTCAGCACACATTGCAGAGTTAGAATGACTTTAGTAGATGGCTAGCTTGAAACGCAATCCACAAGGAGGTGATTTTTATTCATCCAGTCCTTCAGTGGTGCAATCATACATCATAAGTCTATGATGTGTCAGATTATACAGTGCAGTAGCACATGCATCTGTTTGCTAACTCCTTCCAGTGTGTTTCAAGTAAAAGCTTAATTCAAGGTTAGTATCACTTTACAGCAGAAACTATCTGGTTTAGCCATGTTATAGTGATATAACTTGCAAACTTCTTCAAGCCGTTGAATTATCAAATAATGGAACGTACCCTCTTTCCCTGGGAATGGTTTTGCATTCCCAGACTGGCATGGATTCCCAGGATTTTTACTGAGTTTCCATTGCCTACTTTGTATGAGTAAAGGGTGGCCTTTGTTTTGTTGATCACCAGCTGGAAGCAGTTATGTCAGCAAAATGAACTGGTTAGCCATGCAGAATTCAAGACAGTGAAAGTAGAAAGGAGAGTTGCACAGATCAAATAAGATCCTGATTTATTTTTTGTTACTACTGATGACCAAAAGGAAAACTAAGGATACTTTATGGCCCGTGTGTCAAACTCACTGCATCACGTTGCCGTCACATGATGTATTGCATCATTTCCCCCTTCCTGGAACTGGGGTGGCCGTGGCCTGTGTGAGATGCATCCAGCCCGAAGGCTACCAGTTTAACACTCCTGCTTATGATCAGGGGAAGTTTCTGCGACTGCCAGAATTTAACAAATATAGCATACCCTCAACAACCACTGTAGGTTTTACTGTTTGTTGCTGTTTTTATTCTCTTTAGATCTTGTTTGCCATTCATTTGTGAGATGGGCAGCAGTGTGAAAATAAGTAGTAATAATTTACTGAATGTTTCTAAAAAAATAAAATTCATAGTACTGGATTTGCCAATTTTTTAAAATATATCTGGTTGATAAAATTCAATTTTTATGGCAGAATAATGCAAACAAAATACTTTCAGAATAAATGGATTCAGTGGACCTCCATTTAAATGGATATTTTGTTTTTCCCACAATTCAGTTTGAGCAACCTTGGTTGTTGCTTCATTTTTTCCCCCAAGTTAGGGATCCCTCTAGTAAGTTGCTTTGCTGGAGCAGTCCAAGATCCAGTTAAAGATCCTGTTTCCAAGAGTAATGGGTGGACCGTGTAGGAAATATTCTCTGAGCTGCATAATGGGGGAAGGGGGCAGTTCTATCAAAAGCATGAATAACAGGTGGTGGGGTTCTGTAGGAAGAAGGCAGAAAATTATAAAGCTTATTTGGAAGATGCCAAGGTATCTCTGTAATGACTTTGTCCCAATGTGAGACTAAGAGCATGATGTTCTTAAATGGACTGATGAGAATTAGTTTAATGAAGTCTGACCTTGGTGCCCAGTCATTTGGCAAACATTTCTCCAGACAAGTTATGAATAAGTTCTTTCCTTGTTACAGACTTCTTGTAAGAAAGACGAAGAGAGAATATGGGGGAAACCTAGGCAGGTTAAATCATAAAGAGCATCGACTTTTGTAAGAACTGAAAGTGGGTTGTTCAGATATTATCAAGTGTTGGTCTTGGTACCCACCACTTCTTGAACAAATAACTTCATTCGTAGTAGAATATTGTTACTGCATTGCAATAAAATAATTTCAGTTGGTGGCCACTGTGCAGTAGTCAGAAATTTCTTGCATTGTACTTTTCCTCTTTCTTTTGGGTGATTCACTTGCCAAAGCCACAATAGTTGTCTAGGGTTCGTTACCTGTTAAATTACATCCCATAGACTTTTCATAGACTTTGAGATAGCCTATAAGATTACAGTGAAAAAAGATAACTCTGTCCCTTTTTCAGAATGAATGCTTGCCAACTCAGTAACTCCTTTAGCATTCTAGTGCAGGTGTACCAACTGTTACAGACACTTTTTACATTGATTGCAATTGTACAGACAGAGGCTGTCTTATTAAATGCTTCTTTGGAGTGCCCATTTTATGCCAACAACTATAAATTAATAATGAAGGGCAAGAGGTTCTATTAGTGGCTAGTATGTAAGTTCAGTCCCTCTGTTAAACATGCCCTGAATCTTAGTTCTGACACACGACTCAAGAGAGTACTAGATGTTCATCCTCATTGCACTTTGTATCCTCAGTCTGAATAGTGCAGCTCCATCAGAATATTAAATTTCAAGAAATTGTACTTTTCTCAGGACATAAAGTTCTAAGGACTTCTGGTATGGGTCTATTCTCTTAGGGAAACACAACGTAGGAAGAAGTAGAGCACAATTAACTTTGCTAACCTTTCTGAAGCAATGCTTCCTCTGGATGTTTAAATATCAATGCCCAGAATTCTCTAGCCAACATGTTGATAGCTCAGAGTTCTGTGAGTCAAGGTCCATTGAAGGGTGCCAAATGGGGAAAGCGAACATACACACTTAATTATTGCACTTATGTAGATAAATTCAATGTTCTATAGATAATATTGTCAGATGTCTTCCATTCAGGCCCTGATCAGACTTAAATCTTCTTAGATTTGGCTACAGTTTACAACAGGGCCTTTTAGATCTTAAACCTATGGCTCAGAAAAGCATGAACTGGGGCCTCTCTCTTTCCTCTGCAGCATGGGATGTTAATAGGTTTCTGTTCTTGTTTTATTGTATGTTTCAACATTTTTCAAATTGTTTGAGTGGCTGCTACTTTCAGTGTGATCATTGTACAAATATATATGTATATTAATAATTCCAGAGTCGATGGGAAAGCCAGCAAGATATTTCTCAGATTTCAACAGAGTCCACATCCAGTGCAAGTCTCCATGGTTCAACTCAGCAAAATGGTTCGACAGAACAAGGTAAAATCTTTAGGGCAGCGATGGCGAACCTTTTTTGGCTTGCGTGCCGTAAAGGGGGGGACGCAGGGGAGTCGTGTGCGGGCGTGCCGCACCCATAAGGCAATGCACGAACCCACCCACCCCGGGTGCATGCACACACTACAGGCGCTCCCCCCATTTTTTTTCATGCTTTTTGCCCCCCCCCCAAAGCTCCAGAGGCTTTATAGGAGCCTGGGGAGGGCGAAAACAACCTCCCCTGCCCCCCCCGGAAGCCCTTTGGAGGCTTCAGGGACCTTCAGGAGGCTTCCCTGAAGCCTCCGGAGCACTTAAAACGACCCTCCGAGAAAACCAGAAGTCCATTCCCAAACTTCCGGTTTGCCCATAAGGCCATTTTTTTGCGCTCCAGAGACTTCAGGGAAACCTCCGGGGGTGGGGAGGCTCTTTTCTCCCTCCCCAGGCTCCTATAAAGCCTCTGGAGCCTGGGGAGGGTAAAAAATGGCTTTAAAAAAGGGTGAACAGCTGGCCAACGTAGGCATGCGTGCTGGCCAGTTGACAGGGCAGCGCCTCCTATGGCCTGACAAATGGCTCTGCGTGCCATAGGTTCGCCATCCTGGCTTTAGGACAAATCAGTGATGTGAGCAAGCCACTGTAGCTGTAGATTCCTCCTCCCTCCCCTTTTTTATATAGCAGTATAAGCAGAGGTGGCATCACATAGTTTAACAACTGGTTCGCCCAGAATCAAAAATGTGAGCACGCTTCGTTCGTGCGCGCTTCTTGCACATGTGCGCGCTGCACTCGAAAATAGGGCAATTGCATAGGACGGGATAGTTTTGTGTGTGCCTTGCACAAATGTACGTTGCGTTGAGCACATGACAATTATATAGGATGGGATAGTGCCCGGGCAGTGGGCAGGCCCATTTGTTAGCCGTAACTACCAGTTTGCCGAAACCGGTCCAAACTGGCAGGAACCCACCACTGAGTATAAGATCCTTTTTTGGCAAATAAGAGCCATACCTTTGAAACAGTTTCTAATTTCTTTGGTGAATGAGCACCCCATTGGATAGATGGTCTTGATTTAACGTCAGGAGCAAGGCCAGGGTTCCCTTGACAGAAAGACTTCACATAATTTATTTGATTTTTTCCACCAAAACAATGGAAGGAAATTGCTTGGTTGTTTCTTGGCAGCCAAATTCAACATTAAGCAAAGCCAGCCCATACGTTTAGAAATGGTTCAAAGTAGACTTCAGTGATATTGTGGCTGATAGAGAGACAGGTAGCAGCAATGTGAATTCGTTTGTTTATTTGTCTTGTTCAGGACTCGGTAGCCTGGCTGCCTCTTACTTGAATCCTGTGAAGTCCTTCATGCCTCAGATGCCAAAGCTGCTCAAATCTCTGCTTCCTCTTAGAGATGAAAAAAAGGGCAGGCCGTCCTCTCTCCTTGCACAGCAGGTACAAGAGCATCCTATTTAGAGGGTTGCAGGCAAGAATAAAGCTCTTCACCAGTGAATAGAGTTTAGAGTGGATTCCCGAGGCTAGCAAACGATTGTTCAACCACAATGGCATTTTTAAAAAAAAAACAAAAACAAAACTTACCATGTTATATTCCCTGCGTACATTTCAGTACAGTGTACAATTTGGTAAGCAAAACACAGTGTAATTCACCAAGATTGGTTGCTACCGTATTTTTCGGCATATAAGATGCACCTTTTTCCCTCAAAAAAGAGGGTGAAAATCTGGGTGTGTCTTATACACTGAATACAGCATTTTTTTGCCACCTGAAACCCCGCCCCCTTTGCAAAAATGGCTGTGCATAACCTTTAGGAGGCTTCCAGAGTGCTCCTGGGGGCTGGGGAAGTCAAAAATGAGAGAAAAACGGGGCATTTTTTTGCTCATTTTTGACCCGCAGGAGCACTCTACAAGCCTCCTAAAGGCTATGCATGCCCCTTTTTTGGCCAAAAAACGGGCCTGTTTTTGCAAAAAAAGAACCGTTTTTGGCAGGTCTATAGAGTGAAAAAAAATTTTTTTAATTTGCTTCTTCAAAATCTTGGTACGTCTTACACTCTGAAAAATACGGTAATGACTCAATAGGTTGTAGTTGGTACTACAGTTTCGTGAGAGGTTTTTTGGCTTCTCCACCTGTGCCCTTCTGGACTTTATGACCCTACTGTTGTGTTTTGAGAATTGTAATCTGAACACATCTGAAAAGTATCATTTTAGAAAATTTAGTTCAGAATCACAAACTACACGTTGAATTGTTTCAGGCTGAGTCCACTCATGGATCCAAATATGTAAGGATCTCTTTGGATGTCTACCAATGGGGGAAGTGTAAGTGAAAGAAGTCATCGGAAGAAACCTAAGATATGGTTCCATCAATTAATGAAGATTTAAAAGCTGCTGAAATATTATCAGCAACTTTGGAATAATAAACATCTTAGTTTGTGCATAATAACTTGGAGTAGAGCCATCCATAAAAAGTTACCGACAAGCTACAAAACAAGCCACAGAAAGAGTAGCTGGGCCTTTTAAGAGGGGGATAATATGATTGTTTTAGAAGCCATCCTTAGAAGAGATTGATTTAGAAGCCATCCTGGTATTGCATTATCAGTGTGATTAAAGGTGATAGGTTAATATCTAAAACATAACACTGAGGGTCAAATTGATCTTCCCTATTTACATCGAGTTTTCTTTTAGTGCAATCACTGGTCTTTTGAATGCCCCCAACAAGCTCCTGAGGTATTCAAGTGACTTAGCTGTCATTTCCACTACATTCATTTTGTTTGCAGGAATGTTCTAGATGGGCTCATTTTTCATGCTGGGTTTGCTCCTAAGCTGCAGTATAATAAAAAGGCAAACCTGAAATTGCAGTGAGCTTAAACATAAGTATATATGTTTATTCCCTTTGTGCCTTGCCTTTGTAAGAGAAAGGAGGATAAGTTGGAAGCAGTGTCATTTCAGTATAATCTTTAATTGTATTACACTTGCATATATATGGCTTTAAAAACAGCTATTTGACTTGCCAAACCAGTAGATACAATGGCTATTTTAGAAAGCTGAAACAATCTTCATTAGGAAAGCTCAGAGCTCCAGCTTTCCAGTATGGATTTCAAATTAGTAGCAGTTAAGCAAGAGTTCTTTCCTGACTTTCAGGAAGTACGGTAGTAATTCAGAAGAGCATCACAAAAATGGTCTTCATTTCTCAAGAAAAAAGTTCATACTGTTTTATAGAAAATTGGGGGGGAAATGATAAGCATATTAAAAGTTATGTCATCTCTTCACAGCTTGGTCCATAAGTGCTTTAGTATTAATACTTCATTTACAGAAGTAGTAAGGAACATGTAGCTTCAGCTCATTTGTTTGCAATTCTTGAAGCCAACTTAAAACATGATTCCTGAAAATTAGAAGCACCGTTGCTTGCCATTTGAATGTGGAAGTTGTGAAAACAGAAACACAATCTGTAAAGCAAGCAGATCACAGTTAACATATAAAGCAGCCCCCAGTTTTCTCCTTCTATATGCCTATGATGTGGTCCCATCCTCTTTGTGAGCTCATCTTCTGTAAAGGTATTAAACGTGGCTCTTGACTAGCAAAAAAATTATCTACTTCTGTTCTTCAGATTTGTTGCTTCACAAAATTGAAGCGTTCATAGGCAATGAAGACCCGGATTGTTGGGGGCAATATGCTGACTCTGTAAACCGCTTAGAGAGGGCTGAAAGCCCTATGAAGCGGTATATAAGTCTAACTGCTATTGCTATTGCTAATGTTCATTCCTTAAAACTCTTTTGAAAAGAAAAAAAAAGTCTGTTTAAAGTGTAACACATTTCAGCTTCTCTTGATTCTTCATAGAGTTGCAATAACTTGCAATTAATTTTTTAGAAAATTTGCTAAATAAAGAGAGTGAGAGGTGATCTTGTCAGAAATATACAAAAACCATTATCTAGTCAAACATAGAAAATGTACAGCAGAAAATGTCCTAGTAGTCTGCCCTTTGAAGGTTCTTTTTGTTGCTGTGTCAATTTGTGTATTTATTATTTTTAATTATTATGTTTATGTTTTATTTATATTTAATTTTTTGTTGAACAATGGACACATGTTTATCCCACAGATGTTTAAATTCAGTTAGTGGTGATTGAGCCACTATCTCTGCTGGAATTTGGTTCCAGGTTTCTACCCCTTTTTCTGTGAAGTAATACTTTCTAATATTACTTTCAAACTTCCCTCCTGTTAGTTTGTTTAAGTCCTGGGAGACCATGCAAATGCATTCCTAATTCACTGGAGTGTAAGAAGAAGGAGAGGAAGTAGGGCACCATCAGACTGACAAGATTCAATTATTATTGACAATTTCAGTACAATGTAGTTCTGGTCTTCCTGTAGAGTTTCTAGTCTGATCTACCTAGTGTGGGGCTAATACTGATATTTATTTATCAGATCGGGCCTTTGAGTAGCTACATTTTAAGGTTTCAGATCCATAAAACCAAATGATAAACAGCATGTGCAACAGGGACAGTTCATGTATAGTAACTATAAAGTATATCTATTTTAAAACCACTTAGATCTTACGTTGAGTATTTCATGTTCCTTTCATTTTCATCTGAACTAGGCACCTTAAACAATAAAACAGCAAACCTTTTTTGGGGGGAGCATCGGGCAAGCAGAGGTGGGTTGCTAGTTTTTTCACTACCGGATCGGGCGCACTCCCGCATTCCTGCAACACTTCTGTGCATATGCAGAAGCATCTGGGTGGGTGGGCGGAGCCTCCTGCCGCCACTACTACTGGTTCAGCTGATCCAGGCCGAACCGGCAGCAACCCTTCTCTGCTAGCAAGAAGAGGACACACAAAATTTGGAGGGTGGTGTAAGACCATTAATGATTCTCCATTATCAATCCCTCCACTGTGCATTTGACTGTAACTCAGCTTATCCTGAGCAGGTGTCAACTAGACTTGTTGAAAATATAATTCCCAATTTCAAGTCAGTGTGGTCCTTTGGGATTGTAGAAGGTTAGCTTTGGGTGAGAAAGCAATAAAATGTAAGATAATTTCCTCAGAAATAAAATTCTGGACTTGAAGTTCATTCTCAGGTGCTAGTTTGCTTCTTAATAATTCATGATTTTATTCATTATCCAAACTGAGTTGAGTATAAGGCTTCCTAATGTGTGTCCACCAAAGATTCCCAAGCATCCAGATATAAATACTCTCCTTACCTCATAGTTGCATATTCCCATTTCTACCATGATCAGTAGCATTTCCTTTACTACCTTATCTTGTGAGGATTATCGGAGTGAAGCTGAGGGATGAGGAATAGAATCATGGCTTAAAAATAGAAGTGCATTTTCTACTTGGCAATACACAAATGCACTAAGTGCTCATCATAAATTTTACTATTGTTGCTGGAACTGATGTTTCCATAAATCACATTAGATGAAAGTGCTGGGTGCTTAAGTGTTATCAATAAGTTTAAATAGTGCTGCTGGTGGAATGGAGGGTGTTCTGTTGGCTTTACTTGGGCCTATAATAGAGGACCATTATACTCAGTCACCATAAGATGATGATGATCATGAGGATAGCAGCATTTCCTGTGGACTCTCGTTCTCTGATCTGGTCTCTTGCATCAGCCCCAATCCCAAAAAGTTATGTATAAAAATTGTCCTGGGTAATGGTGGGAAAAAAAATATTCTCTGCATGTGGGATAATAGCTATCAGGAAGCTATGTTAGACTGTATACTTTCCTTGACTTGCTCATTGTCTACATGCTAAGAATATTTTAGATGATAAGGCTGGGAGAGAAGGAAAGTCATCCTATGTGCTGAATGCATAAACTGGCCATCAGAGAAACAGTTCAAGTTCTAAAATGAAAAGAGTTGAGGATCCTACCCAACCCTGATTGTAACAATCCAAATTTTCAGATTTGTCATAATCAACCGGTAGCTGCCCATTCTTGAGAATCTACTGCAGCATGTATTAGAAAGTCTTCAGCAAAAGAAGCATAAAATCTGAAGGCAGGGCAATCGGATTATTGCAGTGATGAATCTCCTGGTATAGAAGCAGGCAGCATTTAAAGAGCTCATAGGTGCCCATTTGCATTTGGGCCTTTTGGAGTGTTACAAGAAGTTGGGACTTCTGCCTTTGGCAGATGTTATAGGTAAAAATGGAACAGGAGGCCTTGGGAAACTAAACTACTTCCATTCTGTTATTTATTGAATTTATATTGCCCCCTATTTGCCCATGGCGACTCAAGGCAGCAGCTTACAGAATATAAAAACACATTTAAAGCAATAAAAATTTACAAAAAGAATCAAATAAATTAATATAGTACAATATAACAAAATCAGCCACTACCTCCCACTCACCCCCACCCTTGCGAAAGCAGATCACACAAGTCATTTAAGGGGCTCCATTCCGCTCTGGATTCCCCAGGCCCGCTGGCAGAACCAGGTCTTCAGCACCTTCCGGAAGGTGAGGGCCATTCTAATCTCTGGGGGAATGTTGTTCCAGAGAGAGGGAGCCACCATTGAGAAGGCCCTTCTTCTGGGTCCCACCAGGTGTATCTCCTTTGGGGATGGGACCCACAACGTTCCCTGCCTCCCCACTCTGATGGGCCAGGTAGGTGTGACCAGCAAGAGACAATCCCTCAGATAACCTGGTCCCTATCCTTTTAAAAGCATCCCCATACCTGTGAAATGGCTCAAATCTTTTCAGGATTGTAACATAGTTTTAAGTGAGGGGATTAAAATTGTTTCCCTCCATCAATCTTCCCAGTCCACCTTCACCCTTAATTGGAGTGAGGGGAGGGATGATGACTAAGATGAGATAGTAAACCTGTATGTCACCAAACTCTCAATGACTCTGGATGGCTCATAACAATCAAAGATGTTACAAGAAAACCACTAAAACATAAAAAAATAAAGATAAAAGATGGCAAGGTTGAAGAAGTGTGGAGGGGGTCTCTCACTCCCTCACAGTAGAAAAATTGGATTTGACACAAAAGCACTGCAGTCTTGGAGAGATTTTCGGAGGGGGTGTTTGCTTTATCTTTTCACCCCGCTGTTTAATAAAATCTTTTCTAAATCTTTCCTAGTATATTACTGAATTTTTATGTTACAATGAAAAACAAACTTTTATACTGCAGTTGAACTTTTTATCTAATTTAATTACTCGTTTATTTATTTACTTTATTTAACTTACATGTTAGGTGACAGATCACAGCATAGAAAGAGCACAAACAATATGTAATCTAAATAGAGAACATAGGAATAATCAGGAGGGGCAAATCCAGTCACAGACATATTATATGCCCATCATAGTCCAGGACTTGGGAGAACATTCTGGTGAGAGCCACCTAGATCTCAGAGGAAACCTCATTTTACTTGTCAGATATTACAATAGAGAAAATACTTGATAGCTCCTGATAAATAATGCTATTTAATCAAAGGATTATCAATCCTGTCAGATTGAACTGGCCAGGTCAGCTGTGCAGGAGATAAACACTACCTCAAATAACAGGGCATAATATATAGGCTTTATAAGTTATGACCAGTGAATCATACCTAGAAGCTAACCCATAACCAGTACAGCACAGGAAGCATGACATACTGATGTATAGCTATCACTGCCGGTGTCACTGCATTCTGATTAGTTGCAGTTTCAAGTGGCAGCCCCCCGTGAAGCGCATTGTAGTAACTGAAGGGTAATGCACATAGGGTGTTAGTGACCAGGGAAAGGGTATCCTGATCTCAGATAAGCACAACTGGGCCATCCGATGAAGTTCTGCAAAGGCCTTCCTGGACATACCTGCCATCTGCTCATTTAAGAGAAAGGTTGAGGAAGAAAGACGATTTCTACCCATGTTAAAAGATGGAATTCTCTGGGACTAGGTAGCCCTAATATGCCAGCCACTTAGAAGGATTGAGTTGGAGAAGGTTCCTCCCCATCCAAACCTACATAACTTTCGTAACACTGGAATAGAATCTTAGCAACTCACCTGGCTGGCTTGGAATAAAATATATAATTGGATATCACCAGCCAAATGATGATATCAAACCCCAAACCAGTGAATAATCTCATTCAGTAATTCCATGTAGACATTGAATAGGAGGAGAAAGAGAGAAAGAATCAGATCCTGTGGCACGCACAGAGGAGAGGTCTAGGAAGTAATCCCCCCCCACAAGCCAATACCAACTGGAACCTGCCCGGGAAGAAGTAAGAGAACCACAATAAAACAGTGTTCCGTATTTCCAATCCCCCAGAGTTGATCCAGAAGGATATGGTGGTCAATGGCATCAAAACCCAGTGAGACACCAATGAGCATAATTCAGCACCTCCACCCTGGCTCCATCTCAGATCAACAACAAGTGCAACAATGGCTGTCTCCATATAAAGTCCTAGCCTGAAATCCAAGTGAAATGGATTTTTATTCTATTCAGTCATCTCTGTTTTCATGTGCTATTTTTACACCATTATTTGAAGTTTTATTTTTATTTCTTTCACAACTATGTTTTAATTCCTCGCCCCATTTGACATTTGAAATAGACTTTTGTTTGGAAGGATGGCATAGAAATTTAAAAAACAAATGACCATGGTTTCCAGGATAATTTCTTGTAAAGCCATTGCATGCTTGTGTTGTGGTGATCTGAGTATAAACCAGATTATAGCACTATCCCACTGTGCACTGTGCTCAGCAATGAGATCAAATGTCTACTCTCTATTTGCTGACCTATACTCAACAGGCAATTCTTCCATCCCATGTTCAAATCTGAGAATAGTCATTAAATCACTTATCACTTATGCATTATCAGAATGCATTCTAAAATGTTTGGACTCTTTATTTTCTGAAGAAGTCATGGATAACAATGTTCATTTTGAGAGATCAAAATCTTTGAAGAAACCCTAGATCTTGGAGTCCTAGTGGACAACCATTTAAATATGAATCAGCAGTGTGCAGCAGCTGCCAAAAAAGCCAACACAGTTCTAGGTTGCATAAACAGAGGGATAGAATCAAGAGCACGTGAAGTGTTAATACTACTTTATAATGCTTTGTTAAGGCCACACTTAGAATATTGCATTCAGTTTTGGTCTCCACGATGTAAAAAAGATGTGGAGACTCTAGAAAGAGTGTAGAGAAGAGCAACAAAGATGATTAGGGGACTGGAGACTAAAACACACGAAGAACAGTTGCAGAAACTGGGTATGTCTAGTTTAATAGAAAGAAGGACATGATAGCAGTGTTCCAATATCTCAGGGGTTGCCACAAAGAAGAGGAAGTCAAACTATTCTCCAAGGCACCTGAGGGTAGAACAAGAAGCAATGGGTGGAAACTAATCAAGGAGAGAAGCAACTTAGAACTAAGGAGAAATTTCCTGACAGTTAGAACAATTAATCAGTGGAACAGATTGCCTCCAGAAGTTGTGAATGTTCCAACACTGGAGGCTTTTAAGAAGATGTTGGATAACCATTTGTCTGAAAGTATAGGGTTTCCTGCCTAAGCAGGGGGTTGGACTAGCAGACCTCCAAAGTCCCTTCCAACTCTGTTATTGTACTCTGTTCTATTCTATATGAACAATTATAAACAAAAAAAGTGCACATTTACTTTGGAGTTTGAGATTTGCTAGTTTGCAACTGCAAACTTCACAGTAACTGAAATGCCAATAGAAAAAAAAAGGCACCCACGGTTAAATGTGGAGTGGGAATACAATGGGAAGTAATGTGCATTGGATAGTAGAAAAAATGCACTAGCAATCACCCAAATGGAGGATCAAGTGTTCCGAGGAATCTTAAAAGAGACCAAACAATCTTCATGTTGTGCTTGCCAAAAAATTTTATTGCTGCAAATGGAAATTATGGCTTTACAGTGCTGAAGACTTACTGTAGTTGGTGATTGTGCCACAGAGTAGATACTCTTGGGCGTTACAGAAATGGAAATGGAAAAGATTATTTATTAGAAAGCAATTAATGTGGTAGAAGAGATCTAGCTGGAAAGTGAAAACTGACTATGGCAGCTGGTTTTTTTTTAAAGGGAAGATTTAAAAAAATCAAAGTGATGTAACATTTTCTGAGGGCAAATGAGGGATGGACATTTCTGCATTTGTGGAAACTGCAAGAAAAAGAGACCAAGGACAAACAGACATTGGTGTTCTGTGAGGGAAATTAAGGAACTGCTTTTGTTACAGCAGCAGTTAAAAGAAACGAGTTCACTTCAAAGGAAACAAGAAGGGAGGTTTTGTTTGACCTTCTCTGTGGGTTTTCAGCCCATGTTCAGATGAACCAAAGGAAAAAAATTGGGAATGGCAGGGAAATTTCTCGTCTTTTAACAAGAGCTGGTCAAGTGCAGGTACTCAACTTTTTACTACAACAATTGGGACCAGAATTTGTATTGTAATGTATTGCAGTCATAAGTTGAGTTCGACCAATTTTTCAACAATTTTTACAGTGGTCTTTAAGCAGATCTCTGTGATGTTAAGCAAATCACATGAATCCAGTTTCTCCAATGACATGGATTCCTTTTTTGCTGGAAGTAGGCAAAAAGTTGCAAACTAGCAAATCACCAACTCCAAAGTAAATATGCACTTTTTCGTTTATAATTGTTCATATAGAATAGAATAGAATAACAGAGTTGGAAGGGACCTTGGAGGTCTTCTAGTCCAACCCTCTGCCTAGGCAGGAAACCCTACACCACTTCAGACAAATGGTTATCCAACACTTCTTAAAGACTTCCAGTGTTGGAGCATTCGCAACTTCTGGAGGCAAGTTGTTCCAGTGATTAATTGTTCTAACTGTCAGGAAAATTCTCCTTAGTTCTAAGTTGCTTCTCTCCTTGATTAGTTTCCATCCATTGCTTCTTGTTCTACCCTCAGGTGCCTTGGAGAATAGTTTCACTCCCTCTTCTTTGTGGCAACCCCTGAGATATTGGAACACTGCTATCATGCTAGTGCTTCTTTTCATTAAACTAGACATACCCAGTTCCTGCAATCATATGTTTTAGCCTCCTGTCCCCTAATCACCTTTGTTGCTCTTCTCTACATTCTTTCTTGCTAATTGCTAATTTGTATGTTTTTAAGAGGTTTACCATCTTAAGAAAATAAAATTTTGCTAGCTTTTAGTAAGGGGAGGTTTTAATAATCCTTTTTAAGAGACTATTTTACAAAAGTACTTTATTGTTGGAATACTTTTTACAGTTTAATAAAAGATGAATTGAAAAATGCAACTATCAGCACTGGAAGTATATTGTCTTCAAAGAAAAGTCTTACAAATGGTTCATCAAATATTCTTGGGTTGGGTAGAGATATAAATTTATCTGAATGTTTTTTTTTTAAAGTACCATAGAGCATGCTTAGCAAAGCATGCCATAGGAAGTTAGTAACAAGAATGCTCAGTTCAAGAAATGATACTACACTGAATGTCCAGTCTTTTCAATTGAAGCAAAGAAACTGAGACCGAGAAGACTTGGAAAGATGCTTATGGGGAAGGCAGGCACAATGGATGCTAGGGGAGTATTACTCTTCAGCATATTGTTATATGCAGGTTTAAAGATAGTTTCTATTCTTTCTGTACTTTTAAATACAATCACAATCACTCCATGCACGCGCTAGTTTTTTTCTTTTTCTTTCTTTTTTCGTTTCTGTTATAATTTTGCACCAGTGAGGTTAAAACCAATTTTGTTGTATTTAAGTACAATGACAATAAAGATTATACTTATTGGCAGTAGGCACAATAACTACAGTGTGAAATACTGTAATTGGAAAATACTGTGTTTTCATTGAGTTATATATAAACTCTCAAACCATATTTTTATGGTTTTTAACTGTGATGTTGAACAAAATTATAACAGTTTGATTTGCACAAATTAAATTTGTCATAAAAGAACGAAGCCCCTTATTTACACACACAAAAAATCTGTTTAGTGTTGTAAGGGAACTGGGCTATTAGGACTCATTATGGCTAAACTATGATGTCTGTGAAACAAGCAACTTTCTACTGTTGTTGAGATTTTTTTTCAGTCATTCAGAGATTAATACAAAAGGAACGTCTTTTCTTATTGCAGCCAATCCCACGAATTACGGTTCAGCCTGTCAGGATTGATACCAGTCCTGCAAAAACCCAACAGGTGGGTCCTTCTGAACTGTCCATGGTGCTGAATAACTACTTTATTGTTACATGGAGATGGGAGGCAACAGTAATACCAAACCTACTACTAGAATCAGTAAAGAACTGAATTCTCCAAAACATGCAGAAAGCTGTTATAGTTATTTATATGCTCATGGTGCAATTGGAGACATTTGTCTATGAATTATCCTGACTAAGCCCCAATGCATATTAAGCTTTTGGTGTCAAAAAGGGAAATCCCAGTTTATCCTTCATGAGCCAGCCATTCTAATTGCTCAGTTTTCACAGATAAAGATCTAAGTCTTGTTGAATTATCAGTATCCTCCTGTAATGTCATCCCTAGTGTGTCCAGAGGCCAGCAAATGTGCAACCGCACTACGATGCCAAATAAGCAGTATTCCATGTTGTAGGTATTCAATGGAATAAGAAACGAGAAGCCAGGTTTGGGGGCTATATCTTCTTATCTCAGATAATAGCACATTTTAGTCTGCACAATTTTTCTTACGATTCTTCCTTTGCAAATATCATCTTGGAGTCTATTTCCTTGCTTCAGTTGCATCTACCACACTATAGTTAATTCTGTTTTTTTTTATCCTCCAAGGTCCTCTTGTAAGGACTGTGTCAGGGTTCCAAGTAACACCTCCAACGAAAGAAGACTCCGAGGCTTGAAGTTCCTCAAAGTTCCAGTCTATTAGAGATGTCATATTGGCACATCTGGGAAAACCTGAATCTGAAAGCTTCCAGGTTTTCCCCACCCAAAAGAAAGTCCAAGCCCCTATCCAGCACCCACATATCCATCACATGGTCCAATCAGGCACCGTCCCAACTGGAGATGCCTCCCAGTAAAACCACTCCAGGTGCAGGGCAAGATGTCCTTGACTCTTTGAGAAAGGAATGTTATTATGACTATATATCTCCCATACTCCATATAATCCCATTTTCCCCACAGCATTGAATGTGGCAGGCCTGAAGGCCCAATGCAAAAGATGGCTTCCAGGCCTGACAGACTGCAGAAACATTTCTTTCCATGTGGCCTTAGATCAAAGATCTAAAGCTGATGACTGGAATAGGGAATAGACAGCAAAGCTTATCAGGAGACATTGAAAAAAATATATCTCATGATCAAGAGTTTGCTGAGGGCATGGGCTGGCAAAAGCCCATGTTTTTTCAAAGTTGGCTAGTGCTACTTCATATTTATTATATTGTGTGCATATGTATGTATGTGTGGGTATATATATATCAGATGCATATTATGAACTGTTAAGTATAGAAAGAGTCATTAAATCTGAAAGTTGTGGATTTGTAGTGTTGCGGTTAACACATTTGGGAAGGAAGCCATCCTTGGCATATGGACTTACACAAGGTGATACTTGACTTGGAAATGATGATTTATGTCTTCTGTGAGTTAAGCCAAATAACTGGGAGAGACTTATAAATCTGGCTTGTTTCCCCACTTCACATAAATTGCCTCTCTCAAACAGCAAACAGATCTTTCTGTAATATAAATGATCTTTTAGTAAATAATAGGAGTCATATTTCATGTGCTATATGCATTTATATATTAATCCTAGTAGACCTTCAGCCTATTAGCCAGACTGCCTCCTTTGAGCCTGTTAATGCTCTAGCATAGAAATAAGCCACACACTCATTAGTATGTTATTCATACTATTTATTTCTACATACTTGCTTATTAATGTATTTTTAGTTTTCCCATCACCCTAAGGATCTCAAAGTGGATTACAAGCTATAAAATGCATAAGATAAAACAATAAATGAGCCAGACAAAAATATGCAATTCCATAAGCTAATATATTCGTCCATTTTGGATATCAATGTATTCTAAATTGTTAATTTTGAATGTCTCTTATCCCAAATCGTGCTCTTTTCAGACAATGAGAATTTCCACATTTTGAATAATGGGTGAAGCTTTCTTCATAGGGATGGGGAAAGGAGCTTATGGGCACTTGGTATTAATGAATGCAAGGCCTCTGAGTTGTTGGTATACTCTCAAGAATTCCTGCATGATATACTGGGACTTCCTTCTCTCTATCCATTTACTATACTGTATATCCAGTAGCAATTGCAGACAATATGTCAGCCTTATGAAGTAGACCAAATAGGAAACATGACCAGATCAGCCAATTTTATTTCATTTTATTGTAAAGCTGCATTAAAATGAAAATACAATTCCCCCCTCCCCCACCCAAGTTCCTTAACAGCCAGAGAAACTCTCCAGTTGTGGGACCACTATCCAGCCTCAGTATGTCGTTTCTTACTTGGCCAGACCCTTGCCAGTGTCACTTTGCCCAGTTTCCCAGTTTTTCCCCACATACCATTACATAGTGGGGGGGCATATATGCTTCCTGGAAGGGAAAAGAACAACAACAGCCCAAGGAAGTATGTGGAGAGGAATATGCCCCCTCTGCTTCTTTAAATTACAGAAACTGTATCTCAGAACCCTAGATGCTGGGGATCAAAGGACACAGGACCTTCCATTCACCTCTGACTAAGCATTGTTACAAACGGGATTAAAAAAAACCAGATGGATCTTGGATGATGCAGGAAGGCTGCTCTTGTTTGCCCTTACCCAAATCCATCTTTCATCTTCAACTTCCTTCAAATATAAATTAAAATGTTGCAAGGCTCTTTAGATGTGGCAACAGGAGATGAACTAGAAAGAAACAAATGTCTAGTTTATCTTTATTGTGTTGTTTTACGTTTTCCAAAATGTAACTTTGACAATCTCTGACCCTTTTCTGCTTCAGGTTGCCCAAGGACAAGAAAGCAAAGGACCTTCTGAGGTGGCTTTGCAGTTGACAGAGTTGGGGAAGAACCTTGAAAAATCAACCAAAGTGCCTTTGCAGCAGCCCGCAGTGGACATCCAAGCACAAGATTCTCAAGAGGGCCCACCAAGCCCCTTGAGTGAAGCCTCCAGTGGATATTTCTCTCACAGTGTTTCTACAGCAACCCTTTCTGAAGCACTTGCAGCAGGAAACGACCCCCATCTTCAGCCCAGTAGTCAGACCTCCACCACAAATGATGCCCCCCCAATTTCAACAACCCCTAAGGTGGTGTCTTCAACAGATGGTCCTATAAAATCATGTTCTGATTTAGCTTTTCAAGGTTGCCGTTCTCTTCCAAAGAGAGATCCTGTTCTCCCTTGCCTTAAAGACGATCAAATTGACAAGGACAATGTGAAAGGGAGCCATAATGGCAACTTAAAATCAAGATCGGTTGATTCTGCCATTGCTCTAAATGACGATCAGGTTTCTCCCTCCCTAGTTACTGAGGATACACATTGCTGTTCTAGCTCTCCTAATAAGAAACAAATACAATTGACACAGACAACTGTCTTATTACCATCAGAGAGCCCTCCTTCTGTCCCAAAGGAGGCTCCCATTTATAAAACAGGACTTTCAAAGTCTCAGGCTATGGTTGACCTGTCATCTTCCAGCACTACAACCTCTCCCTTCAAAATCCAAAGAGTACGAACATCAGAACTCAAGTCATTCTCCAGCATGTTGAGTGGGGATCCAGGAGTTTCTTTGGGTTCAGAGGAAGAAAAGAGCAGACAGAATTCAGAAGATTCAGACCAGAACAATAGTATAGATGCTGGTTCTGAAGAGAAATTGGATGCAGCAGCCTCTGACTCAGAGGAAACCAATGAAATCCCAGATTGGCTGAAAGAAGGTGAATATGTAACTGTTGGCACGAATAAAATGGGCATCGTGAGATATGTTGGTCCAACAGACTTCCAGGAGGGAACCTGGATTGGAGTCGAGTTGGATTTGCCATTAGGTAAGTTGAGAAATGTTGTTGGGGCGCAGTAAGGTGTACAGCATGGCTGGTCAATGTCACATCATGTGACGTATCACAGCATTTGTTTCCTGCACATGATGCATCCAGCCCGCGGACCACCAGTTTGACAGCCCTGGTGTACAGGTTGTGGCTGGCTTTGGTAGTTGTTTTTGTTTCCCTCAATCCACGAACAATTTCCTCAGACCTTTATCTCTTATTGAAGTCTGCCTAGTTTCTTTCACTGTTCCCCAGTGTAAGTCAGCCATCCATAGAAATTTTTCTTAAGGCAATCTAGAGCAGTGCAGATGGAAAAAGTCACCAGTATGGTGAGCCTTTCTCCTTAATGTGCAGTATTGTTTGAAATTCTGCCACCTTCCACTTGGATTGATCTCTAGTGAGGAATCCGCCTTCATTCAGATACAGTTCCTTCAACCAGAGTGATTGGAAATAGGATGACCCATCCAGAGCACAAATGGAAATCTGGCTGATGGTAAAGGGTTTCTTTTCTGAGTGGCAGAACCCATATTTTGCATCCACAAGATTTATGGATGGGTTCACTTTGCCTGGTCCAGTTTACAACATCTTCCATTTAAAAGATTGCCATTGTGGAAAGTGCCTGGTGAATTAGTGATAGTAGGCAGAAGAGGCCAATAGTGGGCAGCTTCATATGACCAGAAGTTCTGATTGTGAAAGTGGAACTCCATCAGGCTTAACTTTGAATTTTGAATAGGCAAAGAAAGCTTGAAAACATGATGCTATATTTGAATTTATTATACACACACACACACACACACACATATCTGTGTGTGTGTGTGTGTTTATTTGTGCTATATATATATTGTGTTTATATATATATATATATATATATATATATATATATATATATATATATATATATATATATATAACACTATATATATATATATATATATATATATATATAGTGTTATATATATATATATATATATATATATATATATATATAGTGTTTTATATATATATATATATATATATATATATATATATATATATATATATATATATATATATAGTGTTTTATATATATATATATATATATATATTGTGTTATATATATATATATTGTGTATATATATATATATATATATATTGTGTTTTATATATATATATATTGTGTATATATATATATATATTGTGTTTTATATATATATATATATATATATATATATATATATATATATATATATATATATATATATATATATAATATATATATATATATTTATCTGATTTTAGATAAATAAAATAACTCTAGATGGTGTACAGTTAAAAACAAAGAAGTTATATAAAATATTATATCAACAAATGGAAGCAGTCAAGGATAGAATAATTAAAGTTAAAAGAGGGGAGTGAGGGACTTTGAGGCACTAACTAAATCCAAGGTCTCTTGGTTCTCTGCAAGCCCCGTGAGTCTTCAGACTCTCCCCCGCCAAAGACCAGAAGAGTGGAGAGGGGCTGCCTTCTCTCTTAGGGGAGGATAGTCCAAAGAATGAGGACTTCTGCCTCTACTTCTGAGCTTCCACATAAAGATGAAAGTCTTGCTAATATATGTTGAAAATATGCCATAGAAAATAAAATGTTTATTATAAGACTCTATCATTGCTCCAAATTAATTTGTGCAACTACCACCTCACTTAGCAGGAAGGAGAGGCTTACTTTCCTCTGTAATTTTTATGGAACCCAGGAAATGTTATTGGTGGTAGAGGAAATAATCCACAGATCCACTAGGAAAGCCTCCTGTGTGCTGATGTGTAGCCAAATGCCACCATGGGGTGCCACGTCATCGGGCAACACATTTTATTGAACTACCCATTACCCAGCATCCACTGGGCACTATCCTTAGCCAGATGGATTTATTTCACGATGTAATGAAACAACCCTTTTCAAAGAAAGTCTCTTTTCTCTCAAAGGTAAGAACGATGGCTCAATTGGAGGCCGGCAGTACTTCAAATGCAATCCAGGCTATGGGCTCCTGGTGAAGCCAAGTCGAGTCAAAAAAGCTACTGGCTCTGCGAGGCGCCGGAGTGCTGGCATGAAACTACAGGGCACAACTGGGACCGCGACTGAGCAACGGCGGAGCGGCACATTCTCAGGCTCTGCCTCCAGTTTGGCTTCTTTGACTGCTTTAGCCAAGACGGAAGGAGCATCAGCTCCACAGACCGAGAAAAGTAAAAAGAATACGGAAAACAGGAAATCGTGGGCTACTTGAGAGCGTTGCCCAATGGGCATGTCTGCCTGGATCGCAACACTACTGTGTGAAGCTGACCCTTCCTTCCTTCCTTCCTTCCTTCCTTCCTTCCTTCCTTCCTTCCTTCCTTCCTTCCTTCCTTCCTCCCTCCCTCCCTCCCTCCCTCCCTCCCTCCCTCCCTCCCTTCCTCTCTCCCTTCCTTCCTGAATGGCCTTTCTTTGCACTACTAAGCCAGTTTGGAGGAGGAGGGTGATGTGTGTCAGAGTCTATGCGTATTCTCGATTTGTTTTACTGAAATGGGTTGGCCTTTGTCATGATGGAGTAACATGCTTGAGTCTTGATGCAAAGGGTGACCTTTCCCAGTGTGTTTTTCCAAATCTCTCCTTTCATTCCCCCAGCCATTCAAAGGAAGTCTTCTGTAAGAGATGTTGGCAGGGCTTATTTTCTAGAAAGACTGCCGAATGCTGCTTACTATCCAAACGTTTGTCCTTCCAAGGCTCCTCATTAAACCACAGCCAACCATTGAGAATCCTAGAATTTGGCAGATCACAGCCTATCAGAAAAAAGTGCCTGTCTTTTAAGACTTCTTTTATGATCTTTAAACTGTTCTTGTTGATATCAGTGGGAAAATATTGCCCCTCATTCTACTGGAATGACGATTGGGGACGTTTTAAAATTCCCAATCCAATCTGTGATTGCAGTCTAACATAGAGGACTCCAACCTTGACAACTTTTAAGACTTGTGTACTTCAACTCCCAGAGTTCCTCGGCCAGCTTTGCTTGTGTACTTCAACTCCCAGAGTTCCTCGGCCAGCTTTGCTGTGAACTCTGTGAATTGAAGTCCATAAATCTTAAAAGTTGCCAAGGTTGGAGACGCCTGGCCTAACATATCTGACCTTTTCCATTTAAATGGGAGAGTAAATAGGAGAAGGCTTTATTTTTTTCCCTCTTCCAGTGGTTTATTATTATTATGGTTGATTGCACAGCCAGCCAGATGTTTCGATTGGATTTGGCTTTTTAAAAACCAATCTATCCTGTTCTTCCCAAGGACCTTGGGTAGGCAGATGTTGTTGTTTCCTGTTGTTAAAGGTATTATTACCATTATTATTTCCAGCATTCCCTTCAGTGCTGTTGTATTTATAAAGTCAACCTCAGCATTTGCTGTTCTTCGCCTTTGTTGTTAAGTAACGTAATGCCAAGAGGGAATCCTAAGCCCTAGAGCAGTGTTTCTCAACCTTGGCAACTTGAAGATGTCTGGACTTCAACTCCCAGAATTCCCCAGCCAGTGAATGCTGGCTGGGGAATTCTGAGAGTTGAAGCCCGGACATCTTCAAGTTGCCTAGGTTGAGAAACACTGCCCTAGAGGTAGGGTGGGCCTTCCTTATGATCTGGATTTTTCACCAGTGATAAACCTAGCTAAACTATGCTTGTCCATGTTGCTAGAGCATATATTATTTATTTGTTATTTATTGTTCTCTTTTTAAAGAGAAGTGTAGGGAATCCCTTGCGACTTACAATCAACCCTACTGCCTACCGTTGCGCAGAAACACGCGGTTCAGGGTAATCAGCTTCATTCCATATATTCACGCTGTCTTCCTCCTATGGAAGAAGAGGGGGTGAATTAAAAACGAATATTCGTTATATATGCCTGCAGGATTTGGAGGTCACAACTTGAATGCTGTGCGTAATTTCCACGGGTGCAATTGGATCTTCTCTGCAGAACTTTCAGCCAGCCATGGTTTCTCCCTGGCTTGCAAATCTCTTTAGGAAAAGTCCCAGCAGGGAGTTAAAATTAGCTTTGTTGCCCAGAGAGAATGAGGTTTAAGCTATTTTTAAAATGAGGGCAAATAGCTCAGGGGTGAAGCAGACGCTTTGCCTGCAGCAGATTCCAGGTTGAACCCAGCTACAGAGTGTGCTGAGAAAGGTCCTTGCTCAACAAACACTTGGGAGAAGAATTGCCAGGAAGCCATGTTACATGGGCCAAGGGTTTGGCCTCGGATAATCTGGCTTCTGATCAGAGGTGGGTTCCTACCGGTTCGGACCAGTTCGGTCTAAAGCGAGAGAGCGCGCCCAAAATCTTTGCGCGCCCTGAACCCGCAGTAATGCTGGGAGCAACCTACCCCTGCTTCTGATGCTCCTATGAAAGGCTGCAGGAATGTCCAAAGTGAAATGGTTGGGAATTGAGCAGAGGGATTTTACAGAGAGCGTTAGGCAATGGCAGACGCCCGTAAATGATGCCAGTGAGAGGGGAAATCTTTCAGCTCCACGGATGTAGCTAGCCACCAAAAGTTATCAGAGACTGAGAAGGAGAACTGCGGGAATGTCTAAGGCAGGGCTGTCAAACTTAGGGCCCGGCTCCGGTCTGTGGGTTGCTTAGATATGGCCTGCGGGACTGCCCTGGAAACAGCGAAGGACTGGCCCATGGTGCCTCTGCCAGTGAAAACGAGTAAGAGCCGAGGTGGCGCAGTGGTTAGGGTGCAGTACTGCAGGCCACTTCAGCTGACTGTTATCTGCAGTTCAGCGGTTCTAATCTCACCGGCTCAAGGTTGACTCATCCTTCCATCCTTCCGAGGTGGGTGAAATGAGGACCCAGACTGTGGGGGTGATATGCTGATTCTGTAAACTGCTTAGAGAGGGCTGAAAGCCCTATGAAGCGGTATATAAGTCTAACTGCTAACTGCTAAAACAGAGCTCAGGAGCCCCTTTTTGCTGACAGAGCTCTCGGGCAACCACAGACGCCCCCGACACAAGTGATGTCAAGTCACGCCCCCCTCCCCAAGGTCAAGAACAACCCTAATGTGGCCCTCAATGAAATCGAGTTTGACACTCCTGGTCTGAGGGCTTGCTTAGTAGCATATAAATTCTCATGACCTATATTTTTATATCCTCCTTCCATACGCTGCTAATAGACTCTCTTTGTACTGGTGAGCTTAAGGAAATTGATCTAACTATTACATCTTAAATGACTTCCTTCTGTACTAATCTGATTTTCTAACTCAATAAAACTGTTTTTACAATTAAAGCTGCAACTAAGGAGAATGAGGAATCCGGCAGCAGCGCTTAGCAGTTTCCAGGGAGCCTTATTTTTCTTGCTGGCTTTGTGTATACGGAATTGGAATATTTTATGGTTGTAGAACATGATTTCAACTGGTCTTTCTTTCCAACAAAACAAAACAAAAATGTTTTTTAAAAAAAATAAAAATCCTAAAGACCTTCCTGACGATTCCAGGCAGGATGAATTTACATTGAAGTCTTGTTAAAATCAATGCACTAATAATGTTCTTAGATTTCTGCCCTCCTTCAGGACTCTTTTATTGGGTGGGTGACAAACACTAGAACGGTCGAGCCCTGTCCTGCTTACAACTACAACTTGGACGGCTACTTTCTGTTTAACTGCCTACTGTTGTATTTTGATTTTTTAAATAATTTTTTTTATTAAAAGCTTTACAAAGGACATAAAAATTAACATCAACTAATAAAAATAAAAAGCAGAAAAGGTAGACAAGGAAAAGAAAGAAAAAAGACAAGTGCAAAAAGGAAGAAGAAAAAGAAGGTGTGGTTTTTTTTTTTTTTTTGGTAATGCACAGGCCTTTTCCAAGTCTTTTATATGCACTTTATCCTAAAGGAAAACAAGAGGAAGCCCCACAAGAAAGGTTGACAGGCTGTGGACAATTTAGAGTTTCTTTAGAGCAGTGATTTTCAGATGTTTTCAGTCCACATTGCAGATCTTACTGGTTTTTTAAAATGTGAGTGAACCTTTTTATTTTTGCCCTTAGACTCTCAAATAACCCTATCAAGTTTCCATGAAACTCTAAGCTTCCATGGGATGCAGTTTTTAAAACCCTGATTTAGATACTTGTACCATGTTTTCCTGAAAATAAGGCAAGGTCTTATTTTCTTTTGACTCCCAAAATAAGCGCTTGGCCTTATTTTCTGGGAGGTCTTATTATTTTTGAGGTGTAGGAGGTTCCTTAACCTCGGCCCGCGGCCAGCAGATCAGCTGATCCAGAGAGGGCTGGAAGTTCTGTCTCTGTTTCTGACACACTCTTGCCAGCCCTAGCGTCGCTGAGCCTACTGCTCTTTTGGAGGCCGCCACTAAGAGAAGGGGCGCAGAAGCTAGGGTTTGCAGGAAGGGCCTCTGAAGGCTGTTTTGCTTGGATGGCAGGTCCGTGTGGGGCATGTTTCCCTCCCTCCACCAGCTGTGCATGCATTTAAATATTTTAGCAGAGGGCTTATTTTCGGGGGAGGGATTATTTTAGCGCATGTGCTTAAAAGCCCGATTGGGCTTATTATCTGAGGAGGTCTTATTTTCGGGGAAATAGGATAGGTTTGGGTCCACCATAATCTCTCTACCTCTCCATCTCTAGTGCCGAGTCCACTTCTCCCAACAATGCAATCTGTATTTTATTCAGCAACCAAGGTACACTACCCATAATGCAGAATAACTTCCAAGAATTATTTGAAAAAATAGTGAAGAAAGAGGAAACAAAAAAGTGTTGATTTAAAAGCATACTGAGGAGGTAGAGAGATTCCCACTGGTTTTTCTGGACTGGAAAAGTGAACTTTATAAGACAGAGCCTCCTCTTCCAATAGTGAAATCCTCCCTCCCTCCACCCCCCTTCTCCCAATGAAGCTCTATTTCTGTTCTTAAAGCAAATAGAGCAGGGATGGCTCTGGTGGAATAAGCCGAAGAGGTTTCGCCAGCTTGAGTAATCAGGAAGCTGTGTTAACAAGGGCGATTCCCTTCTCCAAATGGGTTTTTGAACTATTGTTGAGGTTCTGCTAGTGCTGCTTAGAAAAGAATTTTCCTCTTGTTTCCGTCCATTAACTTCTAAAGCAAAAGCTTTAGTGCTCTGCTAAAACCACCATCCCAGACTTCTCTGCAACGAAGATGTCTGTCTTAAACATTAAAATATTTCTAAAATGTTACCTAATTGATTTACTACTGCATTCCTTTTGCACATGCTCTGCATCCAACAATTTTAAGCAAAACCATGTTGGGATGGTTGTGATAGGCCTCTGTGACACTGCTTTGCAAGAAATCACATGTAATTCCAATAGCTACAGCTGTTTCATTTTGACCAGGCCACACCATGGTGCCTTAGTTCAAAAGCTGGTTGACCATGACCTCTCCCACATATCTACTGCTTCCCTCACTTCTCAAGGTTTTATACAGCAAGATTTCATACAGCAAGCTCCTTTTTTTTCCAAAATGTGTGGTTCAATATCCCATTTAGAAAGTTTTGGTTGCCATCATCTTCCTTTGTCAAAGTTCATACCTTTGTGGAAAAAAATTGAAGGCTAGAAATTGGTGGGAAATGTGCATGATGAGCACATGCGCCTTCATAAAGAGGCTGTGTTATTTCAGCCCTGTCTGCAATATGTCAGAACTGGAGATTGACCATATCATGTGATGAGCAACATTAGTAGGTCAACCATGTAGTTGGAACAGTTCCTTCCAGTGAAACTAGGATAATAGCTCTCTCTGTAAATTGTCCTGACAATATACAAAACTCTTTATGTTGAGATAGTATGGAATTGTCACTTAAAAGTTCTTGGGCTCTAAGTCAAACTCCCATTTAACCCCAAAGTTCCCTGGGTGCCAATGGAAACCTTTATCAGATGGTTATTTAACAGGCTGCTTGTCACTTATTTCAGGAAATTGAAGTAATTTAAATGGAGTTTAAATTAATCAATACAAATATTATATCGTTCTCTTCTACATAAGTCTTCCTTTTATATCAGCACACTCTCTTTCTACTCTTGGTTGGTGCCGACTAATGTGTTGCATCCATTGATTTGGCACTGTTACATGCGAGGCAATGTTTAATAATGACAATTGGCATTCAGTGGAATATAGGAGCCTGCATGATTCTAAGGCGTCATCCTGTCTATAGGTTCTGCTTGAATGTTGAGAGATTCTTCATGGCAGATGCAACACCTCTTTACACTTATTACAGTTCATTTTCAGTGTCAAAATACCTTTCTTTTGGGCAGAAAAGTTGGATAAACTAATAATATTTTGTATTGTCATTTTAAAGTCATTTTTACTGAGATGAGGCCAAAAGCCACACGGAACTCTATTCAGCATGACAGTATTCGCAGGGCCTCTCATGACTCTCAACTTAACACAACATAATGTTCACAGTTAAGGTATCCTGAAAGACCTACTGTACGGACGGAAGATGAGCTTGTATTTGGACCGCAAGTTCACCTTCCAAGCAACTCTACCCACTAGGCTACCAAAAGCATTTCATTGCCTGGACACTAACTTCCTGTTTTTGAGAAGCTGTTTCTTGTCTGTTGATTTGTCGTTTTGTAAATGTTGGGAGCCTGTATATAAAGAACAGATGTTGAGACTGGTTTTCAGAAGTATTGTTGGTTGTACCTTTTTAAAAGATGCTAAAATCCAAAGATTCTTGTAATGAAGTGTAAAGTTTGTAATGCTCTCTCTTGTATTATATACTAAACTTGTAATATTGTACTATATCTGTGGCAAATGTTACCTAAATAAAATACTTTCCTTCTATCAAGCCTCGTTCCTCTCCCCCCCCGCTTTTCTTTTCTTAGTTGACCAACGCAGAATTGTTGGTTTAAGCAGATTGGAATGAAAGATTCATACAATACACAGAGCCCAGGTGTCTGTTTGCTTAAAAGAGAAATGCAATTATATTGTCCTGCACATGTTCTATAAAGTGAACAGATTTTGCACTGTTTTTCTTTCTTCACAAAATTTACCTGAAGGTCCTATTACACACACACACACACAAACCCCTACTGTATGCTTTCTTAGAGTTCTCAACAAGAATTGCTTACGTTTTTCTTTCCTATGAGAGATTAAAAATCTACCCCATAGCACAAGGTAGATATAAATTATTATTTATTATATTTTTCAAGATAAAAGCCATGTAGATGAAACTAAATTCCTTCGTCATGCTGTGGTGCTGTGGAATGGTGGTTTTCCTGTATTATTTTTCCTCAAATGAATTTGTAGGTTTTACTGATGGGAGCCCCAGCCATTTTCTAATGGTATACAAACTGCATAACTAGTTCTAAAAACAATACATGTTCTGCTGGACTGAACATAGCTTGGGTTAAATAACTCACAGCAATACATATGTGTATATCTATAGCTATACATACAAAGGTGTGCATCACATTGCAAACTTTTTCCACTTACAACTTCCTTTGCTTTTTCTGTAAGCTAACCCTCCATTCCTTGCAAATATGATTTTCTTAATGAAGCTGCTCATCATGGAGGGCATTGCTATTAAGAGAGAATAGAATAGAAATGTTGGAAGGTACCTTGAAGGTCATCTAGTCTAACTCTCCTGCTTGAGCTGGAGATATTCTACCATTTCAGTTAAGTGACTGTCCAGTCTCTTCTTAAAAGCCTCCAGTGATGGGGCACCCACAACTTCTGAATGCAAGAGGTTCCACTGGTTTAATTGTTCTCACTGTTAGGAAATTTCTTAGTTCTGGTCTCTTCTTGATTAGCTTCCATCCATTATTTCTTGTCTTTATTTTCTGGGTTTGACCAACTGTTAAGTTTTAGCCTCCAGTCCCCCTGCTCACCCTCGTTGGTCTCTGCACTCTTTCCAGAGTCTTTTCTTTTTTTTATAATTATGGTGATCAGAATTAGATGCAGTATTCCAAGTGTGGTCTTCCTAAGGCTTTGTAAAGTGGTTTCTAGCCTGGTTAAGGCACTAAGTCTAGAAACCAGAAGATTTAGTCCCTGTTTAGGATGACAGCTGGTGGAGTGATTTTGACCAATCACTCTCAGCCCAGTTCACCCCAGAGACGTGTTTTAGGGAAAACAGGTATATTAAGTATATTTGCCACCTTATAAAAATAATAAAAGTGGAATACATATAACAAATAATGTAAGCCTGTATTAGCAGTTTAAAGTCAACATACTGTAGGTTTTTTTGCCTGGTAATTGCCACAGATAATATCAAAATTTAGGGAGATGACCACCAGAAATACTAATGTCTTGGTAACTCACTGGTTGCTCATGCCCTATTGTGTGTTCTGTCCAAAGTTAGGATTTCTCTCCAACTTTCAATACATAATAATTTCTTTAAAGCTCATGTGTCATTCCATTAATCTGACAAGAAAACTTTTAACCTCTTCAATAACTTGTGTACTAAAAATATGTGCAATGGGTATTGTACTTTCACAAAAGAAGTCACCATGTTCATCCTTCATGTTTTGTTCTTATTTGAATGAAATGTCAGTTTGCTTCGCTTAGTTTTGAGAGCTATGTCCAGGAAGCCCAGAGGAGAAACTGGTGCTCAATGTTTAGAGCAGTGGGTCTCAACCTTCCTAATGCCGCGACTCTTTAATACAGTTCCTCATGTTGTGGTGACCCCAACCATAAGATTATGTTTTCCATATTTTTTCAAAAATATGTGTTTTCTGATGGTCTTAGGCGACCCTTGTGAAAGGGTCGTTCGACACCCCCCCCAAAAGGGTCCCAACCCACAGGTTGAGAACCACTGGTTTAGAGGGTCTCCTCGCTTATCCAATCAGTCCTAAATTAGTTTAATAACTGACCTGAACGTTGTCAAAAATCTAGGAAGTTTGTATCTCCACTTCTAAGCTAGATAATATTGAAATAATTTGCAAGAACTTGTCTCTGCAGGACTCAAATTAATTCTTTAGTGAGTTGCTTCTTTCATTATGCCTAATTGTTCATCCAAGCATGATTGTATGTATGTGTGTATGCATGTATGTAAAAATAGTCTGACATTTCCAGGATTTCTACACTACATCTCTTCTCCACGTCCCTCTTCTTTATATAAAAAATATTATTGCAATTATTATTCCCCCATCCTAGCTACAGAGGCAAGTCTTGGGGACTAATTTCATCTTTATGTTAAAATAGCATAAATTCCATATTGAAAATTATTTTTAAATAATAAAAAATCTCTTTCAGGCGGTAACATCTGGAGTTTCCCCCTCTACTTGGTCCTATGTTTTGTCAAACTACTGAACATATCTCCTTAAAGTTTACAAACCAGTTGCATTTGCTAAGAGTAGCAGTATAATACACATCATTGTAATATCTCACAACACAGGGGATCTAATGCTCAGTTCTGAAGTTCTCTATAAATACTTTGATGCTGACTAGATGGAGCAACTGTCTCATACAATATAAAGTAGGTTTCTTACATGTTTGCACCATACTTCTTTTTTTATGATAAATCTAGGGCAGCTTCTAACAACCTGCAAGCAGAATATCAGGGCTAGCTGTGACTTCTGACTATGGGTCTAGAATAGAGAAGGCTGACTATAGACGTTCTTAAAGCAACTAAAGCTTACAGCTACCTCTTCACCTTCTGCAAATTGCTGAAATCCTGTCTACCCCATGTTTGGGCTCCCCATCATATGGCAATCTTATCTTTTTTTGATTTGGTTTCCCAAAGAAATGATTGATTTCTAGAACCTTATAATAAACAAACAACTAACTGTATACTCATGTAATAATCCCATGTAATTCTGCCAAAGAGATGGCCAGCCAGGCTCTAGCTAGAAGAAAATCTCCTCCTTGGTGTGACTTTGTGTTTTACCTTGTATAAAAACAGAGCGTCTTGGTGAAAAAAGACATCAAAGCAGTTGTTTTTTTTTCAGTTATACATTTTAATTTTCTAGTAGGTACAATACTAAAATAAACACAAATTAAAAAAAGTTTATTAAAACAAAACTGTACAAAAAAGCAGTTATACTACAATTTAATTACAGAACAGTCTACTGTCCAAAAAGGCACTAATAATCCAGAATAGGAGATACAATGATACAGGACTCATTTGTTTTTAAGCTAGTTTTTAATCAATACAATAGAGCACTTGTTTCTTTCCCCATTCACATACAGAAACAAGGACTTCTTCCACAGTCAGTACACACTGGTATAAATATGAGCCCTACTTAAGAAAGATGTAGTGTCTCTCTCACCCCTGGAAGAAATGGTAAGGGTCAACAGTATGAGGCATGTGGCTTTAAAAGGAGAGAAAAGGTTTCCACCTGCAAACTGAAGAACCATGGAAAACTAAATGGGAAAGTAGATGTTGTCAGTCAAGGAAATCCCAATGTACAAAAGGCTCTCATATCTTTGAATAAGAGCTTATACTTCTTAAGCTGAGGAAAAAAATTCTCAACAAAAGTTACACTGGAAAAATGTTTTGGAATTTAAGTTTAACCTCCTGCATCCTGCAACGAGGTAAGAGCAGGATAGTTCTCAATACTCCCACATGATTTGCCTAAAGAGTAGTAAGCAGCCTCTTTGCATTTTCTATTTTGTATTTCATCGTGGCCTGTTTTGGAGATTTCAGGGGAAGGAACATCAGCCTGGGTCTCTAGCCTGACCAAGCTGTATTCATATCAACAAGACTGTGCGGTTATTAACTATTCTGAAATTCAAATATACTTTAGAGGCAAAGAGGACAGATGGAGGTTTGTGGGAACTTGGCTTGCACTTTTCAAAGAAGAAATAAATCCCTTGACAGATTAAATTAACTGATAGACAAGTGGCAGTTCCACTAATATCCTTCCACAGAGGGAAGAAACATGAAAACTGAGAAACATTAATCAGATATGAGATAATCCTAATTTTTTTTCTCTCTCTCATCACTCTACAGTATTTTTTTAACAAAATATCCTCCTATTTAGATTACTTGCTTTTTAAAAATAAAATGGTTACAGGATTGCAAAAAATATATATGCGCAAGATACTTTGGGCACTTAAGACCATCCTACTTTTGTTCAAATCATGGCTACACTAGTCTGGCCTTTCAGTGTTTTCAATTGAGTAATAATCCCAACATGGCGAAACGCCTTTGGCCTCAATTCTTGGGCTCGTGCTTAGGAATTTAAAGCCTGTCTGATTGACGATTGTTATTTTTTTCCTTGTAGGAATGCCTTCACAAAGATATTTGGGATCTCAAATCAAAGACCGCCAAAAGTCTTGACCAATTTTAGCTAAGTGCTAGGTTGCTTCAGGGAAATAGAAAGTGGTTAAGATTCAACCACTTTGGAAGCATCTATGCCAAGTCCCAACAAAGCACAAGTTGACATTGCTAAAAACAGTGAGTTACCAAACTTTTGAGAGTTTCTATAACTCTGCAAAACTAGTGGCAGTGTATATACCCTGGCAATGGACCATTTTTGAGATGGGGGGACAGGGGGAAGAAGAGAGAGACTGCAGCTTTTTCAAAAACCGTGTCATACATAGAGAAGACAGAGACAGAGAGATGAATGTTAAGAAAAATAAGTAGCAAAAGAAATTTGATTAAAAAAAATTCTCTCACATCCTATACTACATCCTCCTTCTGCTTAGCAGAAAATTGTACGTACACAAAAATACAAATACACAATTTTGTAGAACAGTCTGATTTTAATATATTTATATATATTTATATTTATATGAGTGGCAGGTTAATTTATTATATGGAGCTTTTTGCACTTTTGGCTCATATGCAACAAGGCTTATAAATTCAGCGTTAGCTTTTCATTCAGGTTTTTTATTTTTATTTTTTCTTCTTTATATAGCTTTTTAAAACAATTGTTTTATTTATTTATTTATTTTCACATTTAAAGCAGCATCCAATCTGCAATAAGAACTGGTGGCAACAGCAAGGGGGCTGGGAGAGTAGGGCCATAGACAGTCCAGTGTGGTTTGTGTGTGTGTCATCTATGCATATGTCAAAAAAGGATGCTGAAATAAAAAGGGATTGTGGCTGCAAGACAGGGAGACACAGAATTACCTCTTGAGGTAGGCTGAACTCAGTTAGGGCCGGCTAAAAACAACACCAGGCAAAGTGTCGGAGTGCCACCACAGTAGTGGATCAGAGAGGACCACGAGGAGAAAAGAGACAGGCAGTCCTGGAATGGAAGTTAGAAAACGCACAAACGTGGTTGGCCCACAATCTACAGCAACCTGCAATGGATTAAGCTGCAATGTACTTCAGCTCGTATACAAGCTCAGAATGGAAGGAGGAAATAAATCTGGTCCCTCCCTTACCCTCGTCTTCGCTTCCAATTCCCTAGTATAATGTTTTAATGCCTTCTCTCCCCATTATCTTAAAACAAATGTTCTGGAATGAAAGATAACAAGAGTTCTTCCTACACCGCTGGTTCCTTTCAGTGCAGGAATCCAGCCAAGGTAGAAATGAAATGTACTAATTGGGGGGAAAGGGAGGGAGGAGTCGCTCAGACCTTTTTTCACATTCATAAAAGATTGCTGGGAAGGATTGTTCATAACTTCTCTTCTGCACGTAACAGGAAATGCAGACGAGAAGTTCAAAATGCAACCTTTCCAACAAGGCGGCACTTTTTACGCAGAGGAGGAGAAGAAGAAGAGGGAAGAGGTGGACGTGGACTTGAAGCAGCATTTTCCTACAGCAATTCTTTTGTTAGGTTAGTCGCATCATGGCCGTTCCAAGATTATAAAATGGTCAGGCAAGGGGTCAAAAGTTGTGTTGGATTACAATTCCAATGAGTTCCAGCCCACAAGGGCAGAGTCAAATGGGTGGTGGGGGAGAGAGAGAGAATGAGAGAGAAAGAGAGAGAAAAGCAACTATGGTTGCTGTCCAGTTTCTTCCAGAAGATAATTCACATTCTAGGCTGCCACGTCCCCCCATATCAGAAGGGCAAAGACAGGCAAGACCAGTGTCTCCTACGTAAAACCAGGTTCACTTATCACATTAGGCACTTTTAGAATTGGACACTAAACATGGGAAACAATCAAGCAAACAGATTCTGAGCATCCTGAAAAACCAGGGAAAGTGCTATGGAAGTTAGCTCTTTCGTTCACAGCAAATGGACCACAGAGCTCACTGCTGAAAGTCAGTTTCCAAACCTAGTCTTCTCTTGAACATGGGAGGGTGGAAAATGGTCTTGCCCATTGAGACATGAACTTCTAGGGGATAAAGCTATTGCTCCCCTTCAACAACATCACAAAGCTAAGGCAGACTTCCTCAGCTTGATGCCTCTAGATCAGGGGTGTCAAACTCGATTGAGGGCTGCATCAGGATTGTGTTTGACCACAGGGATCAGGGGGGCGTGGCGTGGCTGGGATGGGCGTGGCAAGCTCGACGTCACTCATCGAGGCCCCGTTTTCGGTCACAACAGCCTCCTACAGCCCTCTGCCAGCAAAAACAGAGCTGGGGGGGGGGCACAGCCATTTTCATCGTGTGCAAAAACAGAGCCTGGGAGGGCTGCATGTGGGCCTCCCGAGCTCCATTTTTTTGCTGACAGAAGCACCACGGGCTGGTACTTCACTGTTTCCAGGGCAACCCTACGGGCCCTAAACAGGCCGGATGCAGCCCGTGGGCTTTGAGATTGACACCCCTGTCCTAGATAAACTGCATTTCAACTATTACGGGACTCTGTTGTGCTAGCTGGAAATTATAGAAATTGACATCCAACACAACTGGAATTATGATAAAGTTAAAGGGCTTGGCTCTTTGATCAAAATAAGAATTTGCTTAAATACTCTCTTGAGATCCACATAGAACATCAGAGGTCTTCTCAGAATTATCTCAATTACAGAACACGTTAATCTTAGGAAGACAATTGGGTATGATTACCCACAACAAAAGTTGCAAGAAGTTATGGAATTGATAACGAACCAAAGAACTGGGCTTCTCTATATTAGAACACTATCATACCAAAAAGTTAGTGTTTCCTATCAAAAAATCAACTTAGCAACTAAATCACCTTTTGATCACAAGCTTCCTATGTATCTAGAAAAATGGCTAGTGTTAGTCTCATACAGAGCAAGTAACAAATCACTAGAAGAAGTATTTTTCCTGGGCAACAGATGCTACCAGGACCATGTTTTCTCTAGCTGGCTGGCTGGCTTAAATTGCTTGCACAGTTCAATATATTTTGCTCAGTGATCAAAGGCTGAAACTCATAATCGTTATGAATACTCCACGTTCAGAGGCAATATACTATTGAATGCCAGTTGCCAAGGGACTCACAACATAGTAGGAACAAAAAAAATAGTTTGTTTGCCATTTCAGTAAATACAAGCGTGGGAGGAAACTGTTCCACTGGAAGAAATCTGACGTTACTCATAGAAGCTGCAACTAAAGTTTTATCAAGGGAATCTTTTCAGGAGGGATGATGTCAACTATAAGCACAAGGAAATCCACTTATTGCCTTAAAGTCTTTCCAGTCCAGGACACTGAAAAGAAGAGTAAATAGTACAGAGTGTTAAAAATCAGCCACACTATTTTATTAGGAAGCCCTTTTTAAAAACATTTGCTTCTAGTAAGAAATCTCTCGCTTACTTGTACTAATAATTTCCCAACAAGTTCCAATTTCTCCAATACCATGTCTATGACTAAGAAGAATGAATGGAAAGCAAAGCAACATTTATAATATAAACAGGTGCAGGATGCACAATATGAAATGGGGAGGAGGGCAGGTGATGTAGAATGTTGTTGCTCAATTAGAGCTCTCTTCATGTGTCTTGACTCACAAATTCCAAGGTTCACAGTTAGGATTCTGACTGGAAATCATGGGATTGTAGTCTTCAAATTTGGGGGCAGCATCATATTGTAGACGGCTAGTATATCAAAATCATATCTCAAACATTACATCATTCGAGTCTGAAGCCAATCTCAAAGCACTGTCTCTAAATCTAAGACTATAGAAGGTAGAACTGGACATCGTGGACGCTCAAGAATTGAGAACTCGTCCTCCAGTAGCAGCACTATTATAGTGATTTCAGAGAACCAGGCAATTCTGTAGTATTGAAAATATCCCAAGGCTACACCATTCATCAGTTATTCAGAAAATATAATTCAGATTGTAGGCAGGCAGCAAACTGAGAATTCAGACACAATTAAGGGATGTTTATAGATCAAACTGCTTAAGATGATTCACAAACCACACTTGCTCATGGAGCAAGTAAGATATTCTATTCTATTAGTATCCACAATTCCTCAACTATTCATAACGTAGGTCAGACACCTAATGGATTGTGTTGAAAGATCAGAATGCTATATACAAAGCACAGATAAAAGCTTTTGTCAGAGACCTCATCTTGGAAAGGCATTTTGGAAAGACAAGGGGTAAAAAATCAGTTTGGGGGTTCTGAACATCCAAAGCAACAGAAGATCCCAACAGAGGAGAGGAGGAAAAACCAATCCCAGTTTAATTGTTAGTAACAAGAAACTTAGCCCCTGAATTCAGATAAAATGAAAGAACATTAAAGCGTGGTAAGAACTTGTAACTTGACAAACTTGGATCCAAATGTTTTTTGTCCTTTGAACAAAGCTTTTATCTTATCAAAGTGGGTCTTTCATGATACATTTCTTGCTGAGATCCTCTTTTTAAAGATTCAAGATCTCTTAACACGTGCACAATTCTTCTTGAATTAAGATAATTGTAGGCTACCTATTGTCCTAATGTTTTAACAAGTTTGACCAGCATACTGAAAGCTTGTTCATTGCTTCCTGTTACTTATTTTGTATGTGCAATATATATATATATAAAAGGGGCTGAATCCAATAACTGTTCACCATACTTGAAAAGTGCTTCAGGCCAAGCTATGAAGAATTATGGCCCTTTCAGGGCACTGTACTACCAGATAAGCAGGGAAAGGCTACAAGTTAATAGGAGAGACTGACTAAAAATGAATGATGTAATTTGCAATGGATGGCTTAATATTCAAGAATCCTGCTATTTCTGTTCATACTGAACTGGCTGATAGCGTCCTGCTAAAACTACAAAGAAAGGATAAAACCTCAGTGAACAGTAGTGCCAAAACAGTAACGGGAAGCTCAGTGGCAAAAAACTATGATGGCTTCATTTCATCAATGCTTCTCAGTTTAGGATAGTACCATTATAGCAATGAGAAGATAAAATTCTGTTGCAGTAGCTACACTATATTGCCAAAAGTATTCGCTCACAACTGCTTCCGATTATGTGGATGGGTGAGCGAATACTTTTGGCAATATAGTGTATATTTTACCAGGTCATTTAGCCCAGAAAACAAAGTTGCTTCACTTCTTTGTTACCTGCCATGGAGAGACACATTTGCTTGCAAATGTCACAAAAAAAATTCTCTCTGCATCTACCAAACAACTCTTACATTTTTCCCTGAGTCTAAGGTCAAAACTCCTCATGGAATTTACTTGCTCTCAAGAGACAAACAAGACAGACGACAACAATTTGCTTCTGCTTTCGTGATCAACACATGATTTTTAAAAAAAAAAAACTACATATAATGTAGCCCAGTGTTTTTCAACCACTGTGCCACGGCACACTAGTGTGCCGTGACATAGTGTAAGGTGTGCTGTGGGAAAATTACTTTATATATAGTCAATATAGGCACAGAGTTAAATTTTTTTAACATTTTCTAATGGTGGTGTGCCTCATGATTTTTTTCATGAAAAAAGTGTGCCTTTGCACAAAAAAGGTTGAAAAACACTGATGTAGCCAATGAAATATGCAAGCTGGAATAGCAAAATACCAGCAAAGCGCCAACATTTTAATTGGAATCAAATGGCTGGGATGAGAAGTCATCATGAAGGATACTGATGGAGAAAGTGTGTGATGGAGATACATTTCCCCCAAAATAAGACCCCCCAACTGGAAAATAAGCCCCAGGCATGATTTTTCAGGATGCTTGTAATATAAGCCCTACCCCAAAATAAGCCCGTTAAGATAGTCAGCCAGACGGATTCATTTATCATGTTCCTCTGAAAACACAACTCACCCCAATAATAAGCCCAACCCTAATTTTTTGGGGGTGGGCCTAATATTACTCCTACCCTGAAAATAAGGCGTGGCCTGTGACGGTGGGGAGAGGACGACAGTCTGGCTGCAATTGCAGCCCACTGGCCCCTTGGGGCAGCTTTTGCCTTTCTCTTTCTTGGCGCAGCGCTTCTGCTTGTTGCACCGCTTCCCCGAAGCCAGCAGCTTTGTGGCCGGCTGCTTTGCTATTTCCCTCTTTTTGGGAGGCTCGGAGGAGGCTTTTTGGTCAACAGGAGGAAAATGGGGAGAGGGATTTTCCTGCCTGTCATCCATTCCTCAAGCCCAGCACAGACTTCAGGGAAGGATGGCAGGCAGGAATACCCCTCCCCATTTTCCTCCTGTTCACCAAAATGCCTCCATTCTGAATGCTGAAGGTTTGGAATGGAGGCGACGGTGCATCCATGGCACGTCCAGCTCACCGAGTCTGGCCTGCTGTAGCTCAAAAAAAGTCAGACCGCCTCAAAAATAACCCCAAGTGCTTATTTTCAAGTCTAAAAGAAAATAAGACTTGGTCTTATTTTCTGAGGAACACGGTAGTACCGTATTTCCCCCAAAATGACACTTAACTAGAAAATAAGCCCTAATGAGTTTTTGGCAGCAAAAATTAATATAAGACCCAGTCTTATTTTCAGGGAAACATGGTTGTAACTAGCCCCTGCCCTCGATCCACTGAGGGAAATAGAGGACATATGTAGAAGGGTTCCAGTTCAGCCTTAGTGATTATGCTCAGAAAGATCACTTGATGGAAATGATATTTCTTTACTTCAGAGCCGATGAGTAAGTCACACTATCTAGATAGTCTGGCCAGCATAAGAAAGCAGAAGTCAAATAGTAGAGAGATGCTCCAGCCCCTTGAAAAGATGGCATTACATTTTTCCTTATGGCCAATCACTTTTTCAAAATGTATTCATATCAATCTATTTTCAAAATTTCTGCCTAGTAATTATATAGCTAAGTCCTATCTATGCAGTTACTGGAGTTAGTAGGTACCATACTACATGAAGCAATAGCATCTTGGCAGATACTCCCTCTTTATGACTTCTTTATTGACTTCTGAGAGAATTCAAGATATACGCAAAGAAAGAGAGAAACCATGACTACAAATAAAGTACTAGACTAGAAAATGGCACAACTGCCCACCCAATTGCCCATACCAAAATGAGCAAAGGGCCTGTAAATTTCAGGAACAGCATGACGTATTCCAACATTCTGAAGACTTTGGCCATTCCTCTATAAATTTCTATCATCTGCCTTGGCAAAGCACAGGTGGGAACAAGGCCACAGACAAACACATTTGTCCAAACATTAGGAGCCATGGCCCCAGCAGGGACTATATCATGGGACTGTCCGTGTGTCAGTTTCATTCTGAAGTATACTAGTTGTTCACCAATGCACAGGTAACTCAAAGGGCACAATGAATGGAGAAGAATTTCTGTGAACATTGAAATAAGGGGAAGGTGAAAAGAGCACAAGAAAGAGAAAAACCACATGCTAAAGATACGTCTTGGGTTACAGGAATGCTTTTCAATCACATCCCCGCTTCCTTCATTTCAAAACAACTTGCTCAGGAGAATCACCTGGTGTTATTCGGCCAGGTCCATTTCATCAGAGATGTTCCTCATGGAAAATGTTCAAGGTTTATTATTGGATGACTGTAACATGCGCTTATAGCATGTTATTGTTGATTTATCCAATGATATTTATTCTTTTAAAAATGCTCAAAATACAAATATATATATATATATTTAGATAAGGAAAAAAATACCAAAGTGCTACATATGATCAAGACAAACGAACCAAAAAAATCCCTCCTCAAATTTGATTAATTTTTTTTTTGCTATATAGAAGTAAATTCATCTCACATTCCATCAGTATGTAATCCCTAATTCTAATTTCCTAGATAGCCAATATCTGAATCCAATCTCAGATTACCCTAACGATAGGAAAGTAAAAAAATAATCCTTTTTCCCAGGAGCACAAGAGCCACTAAATCCTTGGCTCGTGGCAACATCTAGTTCCTGCTGAAATATGGCTTCCAAGAATTAGTTAACCTGCTCAGACAGGTACAGCTTTCCAGCCGCTGAAGAACAGAACAGAACAAAGAGAGACAAAGAATGTGTGGCTAGTTTAGAGAAATAAGAAGCATCATGATGTGCTATCTTGGAGAGACAATACCAGACAATAGATAGGGATCACTGTACTCTCTACTATGCAAATAATGAAAATTTACATGTATGCATATTTTCTGTAACTAGTGAGGAGAGATAAGTAGAAGTTACTTCTTAATCCTTCCCTAGAGTGCACCATACTTTGGAGTAAGGAAGTGAGCGATTACCAACTTTTCAACCCAAGTTATCTGCAACTTCTGATTATAGTCTGAACTGGAGAGCTACTTCACGTTTCATCAGTTTGTGTGTGTGTGTGTGTGTGTGTGTGTGTGTGTGTGTGTGTGTGTGTGTGTGTAAAAATAACTTATTCACTTCCATCAATGCTCATCCTATCTTCATATATAAATCATGTCTTTTCCAAGAGTAGGAATTTTTCATAGGGCTGTCTGAGAATATAATTGCATTGTGTGGGTTTAAATGTTAATGAACTTGTCGGGGCTCACTTATGACTAAACTGATAAAAGAATTGTGAATGATCCAATCACGCCTACATCATTCCTTAGCCACCCTCAGCCTTATTGACCACTTATTGGAAGGAACACAGCCACAGTGGGTCTCATTCAGAGACACAGCTTCTTCTATAGATGGAAACTTTGGCCTAACTGGGGATACTTAAGAATTGAAGGGAGGCGGGAAATGCTTCGTTCCTCCCATAACACAATTTGCAAAGAAAAGAGGAAGTTTATGTTGACCACGTCAGCAGCAAACATCAATCAAAAGAAGCTGGTGGACTTTCCCCTTCTCCTTCCCAACCAGCCAGGGTACTAATCCTATGGAAAAGCAGTAAAGAGGATATTGCTGCACTGCCAAGGGAGGCCCACCTTATTGGCACCTGGTAACAAGACGTTCACAACAGATCTGAGATTCATCATTACCCTGTTCTCTGTCCAACCTCTCAACCCATTTTCCTCTAAACCACTGAATCTCCATTGTCTCCTTTTGGTTTTGTAACAATAACAAGAGGAAATTAAAAAAAGTGTTAACACCAGGAAGTCTGAAGGATAATCCAAGTTTGTACGGGTTTTTTTCTTCTTCTACAGATTTAGCCTAAGGCTTGGAATCGAGGGCTGCCTACGACACCTGGAAGCACGTTCATGGAATGCTAAAGACAGAGCAGCAAAGGTTTTCATCTAGCTGAGGGATGGGAGCACTGGGAGAGGGAGGTCAGTCGGCTTGGTTAATTATCTGACTGGGAGTTAATACTGAGAGTTTATATGCAGAGTCAGAGGGCACCATGCCATCTTCACAGGACAAGACCCTAAACGGCAAACTTGACGTACAAGAGACTGCAAAGTTATATTGTAAAGAAGGACACATATTAGGGACCAGGAAAAAGGCTGCTAAGGTGCTACGTCTAAAACTAAGTTACTTTCTCATCTGGGAGCCCTCCCCCTCCATCGCGTCATCAGTCATCATCCAGGGCCTCTGTTTTGATCTCGCTGGTTCCTTGCCGGGCCAACGCCAGAATGGTGTGATTTACCGCTGCCATCTCCACGGCTAGTGAGATAGGGTCTTGGTGGTCGCTATGGCTAGTGTTGTCATCCTACATGAGCGGAGAAGGAGAAAGGAATGAAGAGGGAGGGGGAGGAACAAGTGTCATTAGCATCTTCCAACAATAATTTCATCCAGTTTTAAAATATGTCTTATAAACAGTCCAATGTTTTCATTCAATGGGCTGGAGAAATGGGGATAAATCAATTTTAAAAGAACGTATCAACATGCTGAACAGGCATTGGCTGAAGGGAAAATGGGGAGGAGGATAGAGGGTATTTGGAGAAAACCTCATACTGGACGGATGAAAATGAAAAAAGGAAAGGCGCCCAAGGCAGCTTCCAAGCCTCAAGTTATTATTATTATTATTATTATGAGGCATGAACCAACCTACTAACCACCGGGAGAAAACCTTGGGGAATTCTGCCCTTGTCCTACACCTGCAAACAGAAACCTAAACTTGAAAAATGGGGCAATGGTATGAAGACTAAATGAACTGTGCCATTTCCACAATTCAAATAATAGGGATGGCCATCAACGCTAGCTGACCTTACAGTAACAATTTTTGTTTGTTTGTCTGTAAAAGTTGAAAAGTGAAAGGAGAGTCAGGGAGCAAGTGAGATGATTTGAAGTGGGTGCTTGGAAACAGATTCTGCAAGAACTCCAGATCTGTATAAATGTAGAACCACAATCTTGTCCCACCGCTAACCTATTGTACCAAATAAAAAGTAAGAGATGCAAGTCAGTTTTGACAAGTTTCTATGATAGTGGTCTCCAATCTTGGCAACTTTAAGACCTGTGGACTTCAACTCCCAGAATTGAGCTTTGCTGGCTGAGGAACTCTAGGAGTTGAAGTCCACATGTCTTAAAGTTGCCAAGGTTGGAGACCACTGGTCTATGAGACAAGTGAATACGACTGTGTATTTATAGAAATTCATTGACGAGTGGGGGCTTTTTCAATTAGAGAAAACAGTGTCTTAGCAGCAGAAGTTATTTGTTTATGTCCCAAAGGTGCCTTTTCAAGAAGCAACTGTACTTTCTGGTTTTTCTTTGAAGATGTTTCACTTCTCATCCAAGAAGCTTCTTCAGCTCTGACTGGGTGGTGGGGAATGGAAGGATTTATACTCCTTGCAGCTGTATATATCCATCCATTCCCCACCATCCAGTCAGAGCTAAAGTAGTTTCTTGGATGAGAAGTGAAACATCTTCAAAGAAAAACCAGAAAATCCAGTTGCCTCTTGAAAAAGCACCTTTGGGACAACGGTGACCTGGATGACTGAGAATCTCCATAGACATATCTATTTATGTTTTCGTATATGAGAAGAGAGGGGAAAAATGGGGTAGGTGAAATGATCTAACAAACTTGTGTATGTTCCTTTGGCTGCTTCTACACCATTTTTATTACCATATTTTTTGGAGTATATAATGCACCTTTTTCCCTCAAAAAAGAGGCTGAAAATCTGGGTGCGTCTTATACACTAAACACGGCATTTTTTGCCTCCCGAAACCTCGCCCCTTCACCAAAATGGCCATGCAGAGCCTTTAGAAGGCTTTCAGAGAGCTCCTGGGGGCTGGGGAAGGCAAAAATGAGTGAAAAACGGGCCATAGTACTTTATAAGCCTCCTAAAGGCTATGCATGCAATTTTTTTGACAAAAATGGGCCTGTTTTTGCTAAAAGGAGGACTATTTTTGCTTGTTTTTTGGGGGGGCACCCCTCTGGAACACTCTGCAAGCCCCCTAAAGGCTATTCATGCCTTTTTGGGGGGGGAAACAGGCCCCTTTTTGTGAAAAATGGGCTGTTTTGGAGAGGTTTGCAAAGTGCAAAAAAAATTTTTTAAAATTTTCCTCTTAAAATTTTGATGCGTCTTATACGCCAGTGCATCTTATACACCAAAAAATACAGTACTTAAGAGTCCAAACACTTTCCCTGGGTTTTATGAAGGTCCAGAAAACAACTTCCACTTGCAATCCCTTCTATTTCACCCCACTCTCCATTTCTCCTGCCCCTTGTTAACCTGCAACAAACGTTACAAGAGAAAACAGGAAGAACTAAATAGAATTCTGAGAAGAATTTCTAGATGTTATTTTTAGTTTACATTATTAAGAAATATATATTTATTGCTACCTAACCCTAGGATGCAACTCAACATAGGATGTTTACAAATCAAAACAAAATAAAATTAAGAAGATACGGGGAATTATCTTTTATTGTTTCTCAAGAGGAAAATGAGAACAAACTGTATACCTTGTTATATCTGTATACCTTGGAGGCTATAGTGAATCCCTCTAAAACCTTTTTTACTGAAGAATCAAACCCTAATTTTGTTACCAAGCATGGGCTCATGTGATGACCTGTTTTGTAATACATAAGCCCAAGTAAAAAGAAGATACAAAGATTATTTTCTTATAGATTTAAATAACTTCTTTTTCCAACTCCAGATATATTAGCTAGGAATGAATGCTGTAGACCAAGGGTGTCAAACTCATGTAGTCATGTCGGCCTCACATGACATATCAGGACTTCCCTCCCTTCCCTAAACCGGGTGGGGGCGTGGCCAGCATATGATGCATTCAGCCCAAGGGCCAGGAGTTTGACAGCCCTGCGGTAGACTAACATTCATCAGAGGAAAGTTATGTGACTGGTAGCCCAACCCTGTTGAAAGGTTTCCTGCTGGAAGCAGAGGGGTTTGAATGATGTTGAGAAGCAGATGGCACTTGTGGCTGGGGGGGGACTCTTTGCACAGACCCATCTTTTGTACCAGTGATGCCCATTCTGGGACCAAGCAGCCTTGCGCATAGTCAGTTATGCCCTGGTCACTTCCCTGTTGGATTACTACAACATGGTTTTCATAGGGCTGCCTTTGAAGACCATTTGGAAATTGTATCTGGTCCAGAATGTGACGATGCAGAGAGTTTTGGGCACTCTATGGTGTGCTGGTGGGTTAAACTGTGCCATAGGGCAGGCACCGCAACTGAAAAGGACAGACCTCTGAGTCCTATAAGACAAAAGGGTCTAGAATAGGCCTGTCAAACTGATGGCCCGCAGGCCAAATATGGCCCACGCAGGCCCAACTCCACAAAGGCAAAAACATCCTGATACGTCACAATACGGCCCACGATGCTATTGGGTTTGATACCCCTGCTCTAGAAGATCAAGAGGAAAAGCCACTATGAAGGAGCAGTCAGATAACAGGGGACTGAGTCTGGGTCATGAAAGCAATTTGAGAAAACATCTTCAGGCAAGCCTGTAATGCACAGAGATAAAGAAAGAGAGGGAGAAGCACATTCAGTCTTGCAAAATTCTGTTACAACAGCTGCTACAGTGAAAGAAGTATTGACCTACATGGCATTCATTTCTTAATCTGTCTACCTTGTTACCTCATTGCACTCAACACGATGTGTGCCGCTACCTCCTGAACCAGCTCAAGCTTCCAAATACTTTTCAAGGACAGAGCACAATCTCATAGTCCAACCAGGAAGTGATTATGAGCAGTGTCTCCCAGGAATGGATGAACCTGTCACAATTTTATTAAACTTAAGCTTTTTTACATTACCATCCTCTAAGTTAATGAAGATTTTTTTCCCCTCATATTTGTCCACTTCTCAATGACCAGTTGGGAACACAAGGACAAACACTTGGTCGGCATGGCCCTTGCTAGGGGTGAAGCAAAAGCACTTCAATTACCATCCCACCTCCTGCTCTTTTCTGTCAGACGTGTGTGATATACTGTACCTTCCCATCTCTCTATAGTTGCTATATTTTTTCTTCATATAGAAATAATAACTGCATTCTTCCACTTGCACTCATATCCAACAAATTGCACCCAAATCACAAATCTGTCCAGCTACATATTGAGTAACACCTGAATGTCCATCATCCAATAATGAGGTATATCAATATCAGCAATCCCTTTATCTGGTCTACCCATGTGGTTTAGGGGGCCTTTGATCACCGTCTTTTCCCATGCAGTATGAAATTCCTCTATCACGGCTACGTGATGTAGGTGCCTATTTGCTGTAGCTGGGCAGCTGAGATGATTTTCACACCCTGGGTGGCTCTACTGGGAGTTTAGACTCTTGTCATCCACTCCCATTTTATTTATTTATTTGTATCCTGCGTCTATTATTTTTACAAATAACTCAAGGGATCTAAAACTCCTTCCTCCTCCTACTTCCCCCAACAACAAAAACCCTGTGAGGTGGGTTGGGCACAGAGAGAATGACTGGCCCAAAGTCACCCAGTTGGTTTTCATGGCTAAAGCAGGACTTGAACTCAGTCTTCAGGTTTCTAGCCTGCTACCTTAACCACTAGAACAAACTGGCTCACTGTTCCTTGCCCTTCCTTTCCAGGAATACCTGCCCCCCCCCAACTCTTTGACATACTGTATTATAACCATTTCCACACAAATCTTTAGATTACTCTTTCTAGCGTTCCCTCACTTCAGTTTCATCCTAAACTTTCATCACTTTATTTTTAATTCCATTCTTTCTACTGGAAACTCTTTTTGTGGCCCTTTTTGGTCTCTGCCAAAACAGTTCTTTACTTCCATCAAAATAACATCTTCTCTGCCTTTTTAATCTAAGCCATTTCTTCCTCTCGTTGATTACATTCTTTGCAGCTATCTGTTTTCCTCTACACACACACACAGTACACTAGTTTTCTCTCATCTTCATTTTGGCAGCAATGTTTTCCTTAGATAATACAAGGTGTAGAAAGAGGGAAAAAAAGGATAATCTTTAAGCTGACCCATGTGGTATTCATCCATTAAAACCAATTATGCCACTTGATCAGCATGGCTCCAGATGCCCATAGTATAAACACCTGCACCTCCAATTTCCTATTTAAATGTTCTGGAATTCCCTATGCAATATGAAATGAAATTCCTTGGAGTGCTGATTCTTTGAAAATAGGAGGGCAATATACTAAATATCCTCCAGCCGCATGCAGGCTTTTTAATTTTTCAAATGGTTTCCAAATCTATTGAATAGTTTGCCACTGAAATTTGATTGTAGATTTTATTGCACAACTGGATAGCAAATGTTAACACTAGTACAAACTTAGGAGTTTATATTTATTATCTTTAAAGGGTGTGTTTTTAAAAAGGTTTTTTAAACAATTCAGTTTTTTCTCAGCTCCACACATTTTCTTAGAGACAGCTTCCATACAAAGTAAAACGTGTTTCTTAGCCCTCACAAGCCCTCACAAAGTTGCCTGTCCTAATTCAAACAATGTTAATTTTACACAGACACTTTTCCAAGCATGATTCTACTATTATAAAAATTCTAATTAATGTATAAATAATATTTTAATAAATATTTAAGAAAGCATCTTCTCGTTTAAAAATCTATGATTCGTTCCTCACATTTGTAGTAGCTAAGTATATATGAAGGCATAAGAGCCCAGTGGAAAGACACATGTAAGATTTTTTTTTTTTAAAGTCTGAAACTCTGAAAAATTAACTGGTGCAAGCAGGTGTTGATAATACCGAGCTAGAGGGATCAATGGTCTAGTTCTGTGTTTTTGAATATTGTAATTCACATAATAGAATTAAAATGTTACAGCTATTAATCTACCTTATATTAATTATAGCAACTGCACAATACACTATCCTGTATTCATTTGTAATTTTTTTTATGTTTCTAAAAAAACCATAGAGAATAAAATCTGGACAGAAAAATTGAACAGTCCAGCACATGTTCAGTAGCAAATGGCTTGACTCAAGTAATATATTTTAAGAATGTACCGTATATATATAGTCTTAAAGGCTAATCAGCCTGTGAAGACAATAGACACATTCAAATGATTATAAAACAAACTCTCAAACTATATTCCACAATACTATTCAAAAGAAATTATTGAAGAGCATTTTTGGTTAAAAAAAAAATGAATGTAATCTAAAACCCGGGTGTCATCTCAAATAAATTAAGAAAAATGTATAAGGCAGCTGCGCTCATGTCTTAATTCTCTTTAAAACACAGCATGAGAGTAAAGTTAATTTTCCACATCACGATGAAAGACTTTCTATAGCTTGTTGGTTATAATATCACCCTCTAAGGAATGTTTTCCTACTGAACAGGTTAGGTTGGCTTAGTGTAGGAAGGAAGAAGTCCACTGGGTGGATGGTCCACCTGCAGTTTATGGGCAGGCAGCTTTCAAAGGCCTTAAGTGCCCATGGTTTTATCTTCACTGTCATTCTTTCCCAATGTCATATTCATTGTATTAAAATACATCCACCTGGCTTCTCAACATATGATGACTCACAGAGTTAACTCATGCCTAAATGACAAATCATAGGGCTTTTTCATAGCTGCTGCCAAACCAACTGTTAAAAGAACCTTATTATCAGCAATAAAGTTGTAATGATGGAGATAAATATATTAGATAGCTGCAACTTTTACCAGAAATCCTGGATTTACTTGTATGGGGAGGGAAATACATTTAAAGCCTTTCCTCCACAGATTGCTACTCTGACTCTGAATATGTGTGCTAATACCACGGTTGAAATGTTGACTCACCTATGTTTTAAAATACGTTGAACTTGAGCCAGAAATTCAACTGGTATAGAAGAGATGTTACGTGTTTTGGTCATTTCCCCTCAAATAATATACTGTATCAGCTGAAATTTCTAAATGGTCTTCAAACCTGAGCATAATTAGGTTCTGTGATCATTATTGTCTTCTCTATTTTGAACCTAAGAAAGCTGAAGTTTGAGAAATCTAAACAGACCAGTGCTTAAACATGTTGATTTAAAAACTGGGATGGTTTGAGAAGTAAGTGCAATAGATTTAAAAGGTTTATATATGCTCTCTCCAATACACACTGATGTCAATAAAAAGTTTAAAGAAGTAGTCATTACCTCTACTGAGATTTATAGAATATTATCTCCCATCATACTATTCCAAAACCCTCAAGAAAAAAACATGATTTTAGAAGAAAAAATTGACCCTAATTCATCCATCTATCCTCCCACCCGTTTCATATATTTTTTTCGGTTAAAATGCTACAAGCAAATATTTGATAGAATTTAACCACTGATATTTCCCTTTTTCGTGTGGGCTCTGCCCCTCTTGTTCAATCCTATGAGAGGACATCGAAGACAATTGTTTGTTCTATCCAGCAACCCATTTACCAGCAGGATTTGTAATTTTAATCTGCATGTGTCTGGTTAAATGAGGAGGAAAAATAATGCTTCCTCATCATGATCAAGACTAACTAACAAAAGAAATGTGGTCATCAGGTTACTAGAACCAGAATAAATTACTAGGCTGTGTAACATGAGTTCCTGCAGGATCAATAAAAAAACTGTGGAAGCTCAACAAAACAATTGATTTCTGCTTGTAGTCTTAATTAGATTTACACAAAGAGTAGAGAAAGAGAGAGTTGGATATGGCCTTACCAACCTATTGAACTTATACCCTGCTACAAACAATAAATCCAGAACTGGAACATTCTCAGCCAATGGCTGCCCAATATTTGGCACAGTTAACAAGATTAAAGTTCTGTCAATCTGATTATCTGAGTGAGAGCTTGACTACAGAAAAATTACAGACAAAGAAGCTGGATTACCATAGGGGACTAATTTGTTCCTAGCTGCTTTCATTACACATACAGGTTAAAGGCTTACATTTTATCTGTTTTTATTTTCCATATTCCCACTAAAAACATTCAAAAAAGTATGATTCATGTACAAAATATATCATTTCCATTAAAAACACATTGATCACAATAATGCCATCTGATCCAACCTAATTAATGCAGGAACCACAAAGCTGGAAGATTCTCAACAATGGAAGACCAGTGGGATTATCACAATTCTAAATAATTGGCCCCATTGTCCAACGGTTCTATTTGTCTTAATGATCAGTCCAAGATCTACATGTGTCTAACTCAAACATGAAATGTAGCCGAAGCGTCTCTTCTGTGAGAGAGCTTCTTTTTGTATTAATATCCTCTTATTTTCCTCTTTAGCAATCAGTTTCCTTTCGAAATTAAAAAGAAAAGTATTTTTAATTTCATTTCTTAGATTTATATTACCAAAATGTACCCAAGGGTAGTTTTAAAAATACGACATAAACTAACAGAAAGTATGGGGGAAAGAGAGGGGAAAAGAAACATAATAAAATATGAAGACTAGATGATAGTTATGGCCTATCAAGAATGCACAGGCCCTATAGCTCAGAGGCAGAACACCTGCTTTCCATGCCAAAGGTGCCTTCCTTAGCATCTCCTGAAATGGTTAGGGGAAACTCCAATAAGTGAGATCTAGAAAATCACTGTAAACCAGTACTTCAACAACACTGTGCTAGATGGACCAGTGGTGAAAGGCACTTCCTATGTTCCTAAGAATAAAAGCATTTTTTAAAAAAAATATTATCTCAAGAGCAGGGACAAATTATGAAGAAAGCTTTACCCTGCCTTCAAAAGGTAAACACGGTGGCATCAGGAGGTTAGATGGAATATTCTTGGTTGGAATTGAGCTGCCGTATTATCAATTTACATCAATGCATTCAATTTTGGGAAGAGGAGCATGCAGCTACGCATTCATTGCACTGTGGGGAAAGGGGTGGGTAAGGAGAGAGTAAAACTCGTAGATCGTTATGGTATAAGCAGGGCTGTGTGTTCCACATCAAATGTGTAATTCAGCAAATTTACACGGAAACTTAAGCAAGTGGAATTGCTTTTATTTGGCAGGAATCGTTAACTATTTTCTTTCCAAAATTGAATTGTAATTTTTTTTTTGCAAGGAGTACACAGTGGGCATGACATGGACATCAAGGTTACATAAACAATGACATCAGAAGGCAGAAGATAATAGTTGTTAGAAAAGGAAAGAGGATTCGTCAAATTGGATGAGAGATGCTTGCCTCATCCTGCTGTTCCTTCATGGGCTGTTCGGGGAACAGTATTACTAAATTGACCATGCGCAATTGCGCATATGCCCTCAGTCCAGAATGGTAAGGACAAAAAGGGTGCATGCTTAAAACAGTTTCAAAAAGGATTTCTGGGGATGCACACAGCTCTGGTTACAGGGGCACAGGAGAGAAACAGACACGGTGGTGTTTACTATGCAAGGTGGTGCAAATTGGGGGGATTCATCATGCCCCTGCATTTGGCAAATATGTGTGAACAGAGCGTCAACTTGCTTGTTTTGAGCAGATCCTCCTGTCTTCTTCTAACTTCTCTGCTTCTCTGCCTCCCTCTGTACATCTTCCCTCCTCCTCCCCATTGCGTACTTGCCAAGACTCCTGTTGTATGACAATAAATCCATGTGGGTGAAGGCTGGTCCATGGGGGAGGGGGGAGGAATGCTGCGTTTTTCTGCCTTCCCCCATTGCACAGCAGGATAAAAGGCCACATAATCTTAGGAGGCTGAAGGATGAAAGACCCCCACCACTCCACATTCCGCCCCCAAACCCAGAGGAGGAAGAGCAGCCTACAGGGGGACTCTCCATATTGGAGCCCCCTGACTTAGCTCACATACTTACCTGCTCTGAATAGTCATTTCCGTCTACGTCGTCACTGTTGGAGTGGCCTCCGGGGCTTTGTACATCTATCCCATGACTCTCCAGGATTGCTGCTTCTTCGAAAAAAGCAAATTGATCCCTGAATTATCTGCTGCAGGGTTACCAATAAGGATGAAGATGAAAAACGAGAATCTTCACAAGTGGGGCATCTTGTTTCTTGTAAGAACCTCAAAGAAATACTCAGAACGTCTTCTTTTTTTTAAGTTTAAATTCAGCTATAAGAAAAAAATAATTCTGCAAGCCAAATTCTGCCAAAGGCTACAAAGATTTACTCCATTTGCAGAATTTCTGATGCAGGCTTGGATAAATTCTGATTTTATACAATTCCCTGTCGTCTTACTAATACTGAGGGAGAGGCAACTGTCTTTTTAACAAGATACTAAAGTATCTTGACTGCCTCTTTAAATTTAGAGAATTTAGCAAATATTATTTATGGATTCATAAGGACTGGAAACTTCTAAATCAAACTTCCTTCTAAATCAAAACAGCAATTCTCAACAGCTGCATTCTGCAACTGGCATCATGATTTGGATTATCTTCCAACACTCCTGTCGAATCAGGTCACACACAGAACTCGTCCTACCAAATAAGCTTGCATTTAGGAGGCCCTTAAGAAAAGGGACTAAATGCACATTTGATTAATGAAACCATAATCAAAGGAATAAAGCAACATCTCTCTCGCTCACTTGCTCGCTCGCTCTTATTTTCTATGTAGTGATTGTGACTATCCCTTTTCTACAGTTTTAATTCTGGCTTGATGGTTCTTACAATAAACCCACACCCTAAGTGAAGTCCCCTTTTCATCTTCATTTCAACATGGTGCAAGCCCCTTTTGTGCATGTTGTTGCACTGTTAAAAAATGAAAATTAATTTGGTTGGAGGAGTATAAATGCCAATTTAAAAGAAAAAAAATCAGTTTATATCCAGGGTCATCTGCCTTTGAAAATATTTTAAAACCCCAACTGGATTTCTAGCTGGCACCAATCCCTTGGCTGCAGAGCTTGCAATGCCTGTCCCTTGCAATAGAAATATACCAGGTTGCAACTCACAAGTTATACGAACATAACAAGATGCTTCATTATTTTTTGTGAGATTGCAAAGCATCTCAGATTCATGCTACTTTATCGGTCTGCTATCCATAACACTACTGTTTGGTGTTTGGCTTTCTCATGATAATGGACAAAATCTGTCAGCTTCCTTTTGGTGTTGTTCCCCACCCCCACCCCAGACACCATCTTGCTCTCTTATCCTAAGGAAGTATAAGAACATAAGAAGTTCCCGGCATGGATCAGCTCAAAGGTCCATCTAGTTCAGCATTCTAGTTCCAACAATGGCCAGAGAGAGATGCCTCCAGGAAGTCCACAAGCAGGACTTGAAGGGCACAGCTTTTCTCTGGTGGTTGTAACCTTCAGCAACTGGCATTTCAAAATACATTGCATCTAAAACTGCAGATTGCAAATCACATCCCAGCCAATAGCCAATAAAAACTCTTCTGCTCCATCATTTGGTTTCGTGCCCTATGAAAAATCATTTAATTGTGGGGCAACCACTGTATTGCGTAAAACTGTCAAAAGTTTGCTTTTTCTTGTTTGTTCTCTCTTGAATCTGCTATCAATCAACTTCACTGGAAGAACCTGAACTCTTAAATTATTTAAAAAGTTCAGAAAACTGGGGGAAGATTTATACTTGAGGTTTTTCTCCGAAAGGATTCACAAATTAAATTTCAAAGCAAAAAGAAATTAATTTATGTAATTAATTGCACATTTATATGTTAAATATTTTAGATGATAGATAGGCACAATTTAAAGCTCCTTTTCTGCATAATATGTTAGAAAATTGTAATGTGTTATTTACTAGTCTATATCCAAAGCATTTCAAACTCTGGAAAGTACCGGATACCTGTATTATTTATCAGTATACAAGAAATGCTAATTAAAGTGAGGATGTTTCTTTAAATATTTATTTTCTCTAGCAGAATGTTAGGTGCTGTATGGTATTATATTTGTGACTGTGGTGAGATGATAAAGAGGGAGAAAGATGCGAAGGAAAACTAAATTGGGGGACAGAGATGGGAACATGCCCCTGTTCATGGCATCAGAAGGGCTTAATCAGAAGACACATTAGTCTGTGGTCAAGAGTGATCAGCTGTCAGAGACATACCCAAGGGGGGAACTCAGCAAACAATTATGCAAAGCTTTTTTCCTGCCCAGTTGTTGTTATAGTCATCACTCCCTAGTTTAAACTTTTTTTAACCAGTGACAGCAATCCAAAATAGGCACACGGCTGCTTCACCGGGCACATGGTTATCACTAATCCTTCCTCAGTCCAATTTTACCAATTCACTAAATATCTGCAGGGAATAACAGTTAAGGTGGGAGGAACAAAAATGCTGCTACTCCTGCCAGCCAACTCTATGTCTAGAGATATATTGTATAATGGGGAGCATCCATTGCTCACCTGCCTCTGCCACCTTTGCAAGGAACATGAAGCTACAGCCAAGGCATCAAAACGCAAACCACAATTTCAGATCATAGTTAGGTTGAACATTTTAGTTACTCCTGGCCTATAATGGATTTGGACAGCAGGCTTAAGACAAGCTTTATAAAGATGTATGTGTCGTACAAACTTGTTCAATAATTTGAACAGCCTCTGCTTCACTTTGAGGACACTGGGAGAGATAAGGCAGATTTTTCAAAATAATCCGACTGCCAGGAAAGCTCTTCACAGCAAATTGTTGGTCCCAAGCAATGTGGTACATTGTAGAACATTTTGAGGTATGTTTTAGGGTTCATATGTAGCACTTACTATTCTATTGGGCCTTATTGCAACCTTAAGTATATTAAAATTCATTACTGTATGGCCTAATATTCCCAGGTAATCACAGTGGTGGACTAAATATATTTCATCCGTTGATCTTTTCATCAGAGCAAATGCAGAGAAGTTTCCACCAAAACTGGAAATCTCTAGGTTTTTCTGAAAGGCATGATGAAATTCCCTGACCTAAGGAAACTTACAGATGCTATTATACACATATACCAATGCTTTTTTGACAACATGTTAACATTGATGAACTGTTCAGTAACAACAAAGGAAGAGAGAAGATTTGTTTTGACCATGTTGTCAAGCTTTTACTTTGAAAATATTATCAAGGCTCTGTTTTCCTGTTAAGAAAAGTCAATCATGTTCCATCTTTCTTCAGCAGTTCTTCAAGGCTGTCTGATACATTACCAATATTGGCTCGCCGCTTGATTTCCTTCCTTCTATTGGCAAACCAATTGTACACTTTGAGGGAGGTAACTCGCTCCAGATCTGACAGCTTCTTTCCTGTTCAAAATTTTAAAAAAACCATGTTGGTTATACTTGCTTTAAGAAACTCCAGGACAGAATTTAGAATAGAATATCAGAGCTAGAAAAGTCCATGGAGGTGGTTTTCCCAAACCATATGAGAGGTTATTTTCTAAATAAAAATAAAATAAAAAAATAAAACCCAAACCTAAAAACCCTTTTAATAGTTTTTGGACCCGAGGGCTACAAAGGGAGTATAACCCCATCATACGTGGTAGAGTACCTAGGACTGAGGAGAGGAGGACAGGTATTTTAGGGCTTAGTCTTCTTGTGTTTTCCACCAAATTCAATAAACAGCAGCAGTTCTGACTTCCTCCAAAAAGGAACTTAGCACTGCAGAGTGATCACCCAGGGGTGGGCTGCTGGGGGTTCTTCGGGAGAACCTCTAGCTAAGATTCTATGCAGTTCGGAGAACCCCCAAATCCCACTCCTGGCTGGCCCCTCCCTGCCCCTCCCAGTAGTCCCCACAAGGCCCGTTTTGGATGCAGGTAAGTGCAGGCCATGCACAGAGGCTTGGGGAGGATGAAAAATGGGCCTACCAGAAATTTCCAGCCTCCAGAGGGCCTCCAGAGCCTGGGGAGGCCATTTTTGCCCTCCTGGAAGCTCGAGGAAAGCCTCCAGAGCCTGGGGAGGGCAAAAACACCCCCCTCCCGCCATGGTTCAGGAGGCTGAGTAGGCCACACCCAGCAACTGGGCAGAGAACCCCTTGCTAAAATTTGGGAAGCCCACCCATGTGCCCCCCACCCCTACCTTATTTTCACAACCACATGCAGCATTTAAATCCCACTCTACTTTTTGTCCTTCTAAAGCACCCTTTGATTATACTGTTGGGTATTACTCAGTGCAACTGCCAAAAATATATCCTGTCAAAAATATATCTACCTTGAAGGTAGAAACAGATGAACACTATAGCATAAGTACAAGAAAGTTAATACAATTAATTCAGCACTTTTTTGTTTTTTTAATTAAAAAATGGCTTGACATACTTTGAGCTTCACAGTTGTTTCAAAAAGGCTTTTCAGTTTGAAACACTCCCCCAAATCAGATGATGTCCCCCTTCCCTACCCACATCATGAATCTCTTTTCTTCTTTCCTTTTTAAATTTTTGCCCAAACAGAAACTATTCCTGGGATGGTGGATTACTACTGAAACTAAACATGCATTGGGTCATTTTTAAAAATAATGATGGCATATCTGGATACTGTATTTCTTTTTCATTTTGTCTAGGATTCACACAGTTTCTGTGATACCTCATGCATTGATGATTGAGTTAGGACCAATAAGGAAAATATATGTTTAAGTAAACAAGGCAAAAGATATATTAAGAGAGAGGCGAGGGGAGGGGAGGGGAGGGGAGAGGAGAGGTGAGGTGAGGTGAGGAGAGGAGAGGAGAAGAGAAGCCACATATCCCCTTCTTGGCTTCCTTGTGTACCTGGCTTTTGAATAACTGCATTACAGGCATTTGCAATTTCTTCTCTCTTGGCCTCATCAGGATATTGATTCTCATTGAAGTAGCTACAGAAACAGAGAGTATATTCATCTTAGAAATCCTATTTCTTGTACCCACACAAAATAAAGACAACAAAGCTCAAGCCACAAATCTTTAAGAAACCCCATACAGAGGAAAAAGCATCACCAATTTTGAATGTATGCAAGAGACTTGTAGGCTGTGAAGAATAATGTTCTTCATTGCTTTGCATTTGAAGCAGGTGACAATGCCCATAATAACACCTGTCAGCAACTCCTTAAAGCAGCTGCCTGTTTTTCTGGAATCGTTGCAGGATAATCCCTGCAAGAAGAGAGATCTTTGTCTTAAAGAGTTGCCAATGCTTTTTCTTTTTTGAATCAGAACAGCTGCAAAAACCATAGCGCATATAAGTCAATGGTCAGAGTTTAAGTCAGAGGTAGGCAACCAGAAGCCCTTCAGGTTTTTCTTCAAAAGGTTATCCCCCTCGTGAAAGGTACGTAACAGGATTAAGAGAACTGTCGCCATTAAACATGATTTATATCCAGGCTTATGAAGAGATTTACAAATTATAAATTAGCATTACTTGAAAACATTACTAGCAAAATGTAATAACAGCCATCACACTCATCATAGACAAATACATAAATATCCATGTGAGAAAGAAGATAGAAATGTGTCCCCAGCAGCTAAAATATGTGCGAACATATAACTGACAACTTAATAGGTAGGCTGGTGAGATTTATTAAATATTTCTTAGAGGTTCTGACGTACTAATTTTGGGGGCATGGAGCCTAGTAAACTTCTAAATTGTATGATCAAAACATAGATCTGTTAGGGGCATAAGCTGCCTTCTACTTTCTGGGATATTTCAACCCATATGTTACACTGATAATGCACCATTAGAAACGTATCAATAAAATCAACCCTTCCCCACCCATTTAAAGCCCACTAAGGAGGCATTCTAGCTGACCCATCAAAAATTTGTCCCAATAAAATCATTTTGACCTGCTAGTGGAAGAATAATTGCTTGTCCGAATTATCCTGGCAGGAAAGCTTTTGTTTTTATTGTTTAAATGATCTCTCCTCTTTTTTTTTTTTTTTTTTGAAGATTTAAGGAAATAACAGGCAGAGTTCTATTCCATTCCTCACTGAGAAATATTTATTTATCAAATTTTGATACCATCCATCTCACAATCCAGGTGACACTGAGCAGTTTATAATTTTTTTAAACAGTGCAAGTTCATGACTTTCAGTGTGTTCAAAGGGTCTGGCATAACTAATAAGCATTAGCTCACTATTAATATTTTTTAAAATATTAATTATCTAATATTTTGTTATCTAATCCAAGAACTCTGGCTAGAAATTTGGATCAGCAAGGACATGACAGAGCAAAATTCAGTCCCATCCACATGTTGCTTTTTCAACCTCTCCATCCTCTTGGCCCAGACCTCTCCAGCCTCCTCAGCTATTTTGGATTATCCATTGGGTGTCTTTTTAGTCACCCACTGTAGGAAGTTGAAACCCACTCCTCTCCTAGAAAAATGAAATATTGTGGGAAATACTGAAAAGGCAGAATATTATATTTCCCTGGATAAGAAATGGAAAAAACATGTTTTAGGCAGGAAACAGACTCACTCTTAATAGCCCCCACCTTTGTCAATGGGCCATCAAAAGGCCTGAACCAGTCTATTCTACATAACAAAGATACCCCCTTCAGCTCCAGGGTGATGGGATTAAGGCATGATAGTATTAGCCCCTTACCCATCTCACCACAGGACACCTGGGAAGAAGCAATGCTCAACCAAACCTGGACTCAGAACACAGCCTAGAGAATTGCCCCTGCATAGCCCCATGGGAGTCTGACAACCAATCAGCATACAAGATCAAGATCAAAGGCATAAAACTAGGGACTTTCAGAATCTCACTCTCTTTTTCTTCTTCACCCAACATCTTGAAACATGGGGTCACCTTTTCCTCTCAGGAGCTCGAGTCATGTGATCCTGTCCACCATTAAACCATCTTTCCAAGCAGCCTCCATGTTTCCAGTGTCTTTTGCCCCACTTGGAATTGAACCTAGAAGGACTTCTTCCAACACCTCATTAACTAGTGCCGTACAATGAAGGTATCAGTTTGTTGCAGAAAAATCAAATCCAGAAAGCACACACAGATAACTGATTCAGCTGAATTCATTAACTTCTTTTTATACCATATTTTTGGAGTATAAGACGCACCTTTTTCCTCAGCATTTTTTGCCTCCTGGAACCCCGCCACCTTCACCAAAATGGCCGTGCATAGCTTTTAGGAGGCTTTCAGAATGCTCCTGAGGGCTGGGAAGGACAGAAATGAGCAAAAAAAGGAGCACTCTACAAGCCTCCTAAAGGCTATTCATGCCCTTTTTTTGAAAAAAAATGGGTCCATTTTTGTGAAAAACCGGTTGTTTTGGGGAGGTTTGCAGAGTGCAACCCCTCCCCCCCTTTTAAAATTTGCCTCTTTAAAACCTTGGTGCATTTTATACTCCGAAAAATACGGTACATATTAACACATAACGATAAATGTACAATACCAAAATAGGTTTTCTCCAATGTAGTAGTAGTTACAAGTAAACATTGGCACAGGACAGTTAGTTTCATTTCAGAGTTCAGAGCAGACAAGCCCAGGCTAGTTTCAGTTTCCTTTTGCACAGTGCACAGAGCTGCAGTTAAGCCATGCCCTGGCTCCAAAACTCTTTCCGTTTCCAAATAGCCCTCATTGGCTGCCCTTGTTGCTAAGCCCTATTCATTGGTTGACCTTGTTACCATGTCTCTGCCAGTCATGAATATTCTGACAGAAGGGAAGTGAAATAGGCAACAGATAAAGGCAGCCAGAACATCTAGTTCATAAAAGATATGTTTCTCATTATGGATGCTTAAAAATAGAAGCCAAATATTAACATAGGTGCAGCTCCTACTACAAATAAAAGACATGGGATGTTAAGGAGAGTCAGTTAATTAATGGCTACGGAAAGTATAATTTTTTTCCTATTATTATTACCTGAGAGAATGGAGAATCATTTAAAAAACAAAGAACACAGGATGGAAAGAAGAAAAGAAAACCACTATAACCCAGTTTTGACTCTTGTTTCCACGTTTCTTTCGTGATTTGTGAGGTAGACATTTGAGAACTCTCCTTTTATGCTCCCCTGTCTTCTCTGGGTGCCTGCCTATCCCCTTCCTTTGGCCACCTAATAGTTTCACATCCCTCTCTCCCCATTCCTGTTTAGTTATTCTTATGCAGTGATATTAAGGATACTTTCAGATTGTCATACAGAACAAAATCTTTCCCACTTCTACTAAAGTTTCACTACAGTATTTAGCTCAAAATATTACACACGTGCATAAAAAAAGAAGAGCCAGTTTGGCGAAATGGTTAAGGTATAAGGTTAGAAAGTGGGAGACTGTGAGTTCTAGCCCCACCTTAGATATGAAGCCTATGGAGAATGAATGAATGAATGAATGAATAAATAAATAAATAAATTGAATTGAACGAATGCATGAACGAACAGACGAATGAAGGAACATCAAGACATCCAAATACCGAAGACTGGAATATGACTGATACAATCTGTTTACCTCTCCTTCTGTTAAAAGCCTATCATAGTGATGGCGAACCTTTTCGGCACTGACTGCCAAAAAAGGGAGCACTTTGTATGCGCGTGCTTTGCACTCACATGCTTTGCGCACACATGCACGCTCACCTGGGCAGCAACCAGGAAAAGGAGTTGCCCAGGGAGCATGCGCACACCATGCACTGACAAGCAAGTCTTCCGGTTACTGCCATGCATGTGCACATGCTGATCAGCTGCCTGGCGTGCATGCTCATGCCGGAAAATGGAAGACGAGCTCTTCCAGTTTCTGGCATTGCCGCATGCAGAAAGGCCAGATGATCATCGTGTGCGCATGCACACCGGAAACTCAGAAGAGGACCAGAAGATGCCGGACATGACAGGTGACATGGCTCCGTGTGTCACTTTGGGCACGTGTGCCATAAGTTCGCCATCAAGGGCCTATCATGTTTTACCATTCCTACCATTAGGAAGACTTTCTCCAACTGCCCTTTCACACCACACACTGAAAGTATATGGTTTATAGCAATAGCAATAGCAGTTAGACTTATATACCGCTTCATAGATCTTTCAGCCCTCTCTAAGCGGTTTACAGAGTCAGCATATTGTCCCCAACAATCCGGGTCCTCATTTTACCCACCTCGGAAGGATGGAAGGCTGAGTCAACCCTGAGCCGGTAAGATTTGAACAGCCGAACTGCAGATAACAGTCAGCTGAAGTGGCTGCAGTACAGCACTCTAACCACTGCACCACCTCGGCTCTTTATCAGCATTTGAATAGTGCCAATATCACTAGGAACCCAATACAATAAAAACATTTTTTGAATGTCCGGAAGAGAAATTGTGAGATATAAAGGCTAAAGATACGTGAGTGTTGACACCCTATTAAAGTGGTCTCCACCCCTAAATGTCTATCAAAAATTATTAGACTATACTAGGTTCAGAATGCATTGAAGCAGTGAAGCCAAGTGTAGCGTATGGGTAAATAGGTGGGGTGGGGGAAGGAAGCAGCAAGATGTGTAGAATGAATGATTACAAAAGCCTGGGGATAAACCTTCAACAAATGCAATTGTGCTTTCTAGACAAAAGGCGCCCGTCAGGATGGCGATGGCTGATTGCAGAGAGAATCAAATGATCTCTTTTGTGTAGGGTGACAGTAAAGGATGAAAATGAAAAGTGGCCAAAATGGGTGAGCTGGACTAGAATGTGAAGCAATGGTGAAAAGACCGAAATATCCTTGAAGCAGTTCATTTCTATGATTAATGTGAGACATAGAAATACTGCCAACTTGTAGAAATCTGTACCATCAGAGATAGTAAAGGCAGAGAGCAGTGAGAAAATGCAACTCTGATTATTGGTTAGGCAAAATAATTTTTGCTTCTGCATTAATGTATCCAACATTGTGTGAAGTGTTGCCATGCATCCTGCATATACCAAATTCTGCCAAGGAACTGCACATTTCCAACATTAAACCATTGCTTTCCCTAAATGTCTATGCAGATTCTCCAGATCATGGCTGTCCCAAAGGTGCTTTTTCAAAAGGCAACTGGACTGTTTTTCCTTGAAGATGTTTCGCTTCTCATCCAAGAAGCTTCTTCAGTTCTGACTGATACAACCACCTATCTCCTGTTTACAACACAGTCCCTTTAGCAATTCCAAGAAGGTTCTACACCTATTTGCATTGTACAGGTGATCCTGAGGGCACTGATAAACCTCCAAGTGGTCTCAATGGCTCTGAAAAAGAATGCTAACAATCAAATGACTGCAAGGAATATAAATCCTTCCATCCTCCACATCAATCAGCATTTTACATCACTACTGCTTTCTCCATTTCTATATTCTTGCCTCCAGACGTCTTGCTCAGTAAGCAGGCCATAAACCTTTCCTGGATCCATCCATCCATCCATCCTTCCATCCTTCCTTCCTTCCTTCCTTCCTTCCTTCCTTCCTTCCTTCCTTCCTTCCTTCCTTCCTTCCTTCCTTCCTTTTATGCAAGAACGGCTATGCAACTTAACAATAATAAATGGATGAATTTGTATCTAAAGCTATTTTCACAATTATCAGGGACTGATAATTATCAGGAACTGCTGAATGACAGTAATTGTCATACACTATTATATTTAAAAGATTTAAAGAGGCAAAGTGCCATCAATTTTTTTAAAGGAATGTTATATTATTTACAATGTCTTATATTCCATTCACAGTTTTTTCCATAACTTCACTTTTAAACAATGCCAATAGCCTATTTTGATGGAAGATATAAAGACTACACACTTTTTATGCATTTGTAAGATTTTCCATAAAAAAAATCTGAGCCATTACTTACTACATTGCAAGTTATATCAGGAATCTACAGCTAGATTCATCATACCTTTGTTAATCCAACTGAAATAGTCTAGTTTATAAGGGGAAAAAAATCAAATCTGTTAATTTGATTTTTTTGATAAATAGGTAACAAAAAAAAGTTTCATTGTTTCCAATGGCCACAAGGAAGATACGAAAGCACAAGTTGAAAAATAGTGCTGCTAATATTAGAGGGGAAGTATTGAATTGATATGGATTGTCGTAATTTTATGTGAATTTTACTAAAACATATGGTTGCAAATAAATGTGTAAACTTATTATGCAACAATTGAAATACAGAACTAATATTATATCAAGAAAAGAGCCTCAATTACATAAACCAAGCATGCATGATACCTGCCAAGGCTCCAAGAGACAACTTTTTACCATAAAATAAAGTAGTAAAAAAATCTCACATCTTTTCAGATAAAATAATAATAATAATATCCAGGCATTATATATGCACAACACTCCCTGAAGGCAAGAAAAGCTTCCAGGTTCAAGTGCAAATGCAGTGATTAACAGACTGAGCTGTAGTCAGAACTGGAAACTCCTTGTTTTATGATTTCTCTGGGTGCCCTTAAGTAGTGGATCTGGCTATTTGAGAGACCGCCTTCTGCCAATCACCTCCCTGCGTCCCATCAGATCGCATAGAGTTGGCCTCCTCCGTATTCCATCCGCCAGTCAGTGCCGACTGGCGACTACTCGGAGGAGAGCCTTCTCTGTTGCGGCTCCGACACTATGGAACAATCTCCCCGTGGAGATTCGTACCCTCACCACCGTCCAGGCCTTCCGCACAGCCCTCAAGAACTGGCTAGCCCGTCAGGCCTGGTGATAAGTTTACTTTTACCCCTCCCGAATGCTGAGTGAATGTTGAGTTTTACTGTTTAATTTACTTTTGTTCACATTTCTTTTGTATTGTCCTACACTCCCCTTCCTTTTTGATTGTAAGCCGCCCTGAGTCCCCTCAGGGAAAAGGGCGGCCTATAAATGTCCAATAAATACCAAAATACCAAAAATAAGCTACTCTCTCGTCCTTCCTCTTGCATTTGTAACATTGGGAAAATATTATTGATCTAAATTAATGAATGATGATAAAGGATTACAAACCCAAATGAGTTACAATCCTCATTTATTTGGAGAACTCTAGCTCTACAGTATTTGGTACTGATAAATAGGAATTGCTACTTTTTGCTATTTGATTATACCTTTGTAAAATATAAACTGTGAAAATTGCTATCCTTCTCATTCAACCTCATTACTCCAAGAATTGTATCCTAGAGTTAAGAGGCTCTAATTCTTATCTGCAACACATACTATAATACTATTATATAATACTAAGCCTAAGGTAACATTGGACAGAAACTAACCAAGGAAAGAAATATAGTAGAACTAAGAAGAAAATTCCTAACGGTTAAAGCAATCAACCATTGGAACAGTTTGCCTTCAGAAATTCTGAGTGCTCCATCACTGGAGGATTTCAAAAAGAGTTTGGACAACCATTTTCCTGAAATGGTATAGGGTTTCCTGCTTGAGCCCAGGGTTGGACTAGAAGACCTCTAAGGTTCCACCCAACTCTATTAATGTATGTTCTATATATTATATTATGTGCCTTAAGCCATTATAAGAGAGTGTCCTGAGTCTGGATAACATTATGTATTCAACGTTAGGAATTTTATGTTTATTCATAATCTATATTAATGTTAAGAAGTTTGTGTTTATTAATAACCAATTTTACTTACTCTAAGTCAACTGATTTCCCATTTATATCCAAAGCATTTATCTGGAGTAACGTTAGCTCCTTCTCAACAGAGAAAAGTCAGTCATATATTGTGGTTATCCAGCCTTAAGTTTAAAAATAAGTATACATTTACTGCTTTTTTCCTTTGGCTTTCAGATTGTAAATAGTCTAGAACAAGTTTTTTAAAGTGCAGAACAGAAGAAAAAGACAGGTTCAGAATATACTGAAGAAAAACCAAACCAAACCAAACCAAACCAAAAAACATAAATGATTGGTAACAGGTGAATTTTTTTTGTGGTACTACAAAAAACATCAAAAGATGGAAAATTGAGTCTGAAATGGCTATAGAGTTTTAAAAATATAATCCTCCTTTGGTCTTCATCGGAGAAATTAGTGATATTAGAGGGAGTGATCTGTCACAGGACAAAGCTATCAAGCAAATTATTGTTATCTACACTCCTCATCTAAAACTTTCCCAGGGCAACATTGCTATAAGGCACAACAATATTACATAAATGGCTTGTTCACTTGGTTATCCTTTGGTTTGATCTCTTGCATATTTTTCATTGAGTAACCACTGATTGAATAACATCACATACACACACACACACACACACACATGCACATACAAAATTAAAAAAATTATCTTGGGCTCGGTGAAATGGTCTAATCCAGTGTGTCAAAACAGAGTTTGGGTGCCCGTTTTCTCTGGCAGAGCACACAGGCCACCACATCTGTTCCCGGCATGACGTCGAGCTGACCATGTCCATCCTGGCGATGGTGACCTTGGCCACCGGAGGTCAAACACAACCCTGATGCAGTCATCAATTAAATTGAGTTTGGCACCCTTGTCTAATCTAACTCTCACCACATACTGTGTGTGTAGTTCATCAAGTTCATATATTACCTTTCCATGACAGCCAAACATTCCTTTCTCCAGGTAAACCGACTGCCACGTCGCAAGCGGAAAGTCCCAGAGGTAGCTGTGACTGGCGGAGGCGTCTGTCTCCATTCTGGCTCTTCAACTGGAAGAGGGGCTGGTCTCATGCTTAATGTAGCCCCTGGAAAAAGCAAAGCAGAAAGCAAAATGTTTCCTAAGGAACTACAAATAACACCCACTCCTCTTCCCAGTCTGGCTGATGACAGGGAGCAACTCCCAGTGGGATGAGACTTTGTTTCTCTGAAATTAAAATTAAGATAACTAGCAATAAAGAGAAACAGAGCCCTGTGTGTATAACAGAAGAGCTCCTGATAAAGAAATTAAGTCAAGGAACAGCACAACAGCCTGCAAGTTGTCACATCAAGTCTCCTGACACTTCACATTCAAGCAACAGCTAATATTGCAGTGTAGAATTCCAAAATAGAAGGTCCCATTAACATTTAGAGATTGTGAATGGCACATACATATACAGTCATGCCTTTTTTTGACTGATTGCCTTTAAATATTATGGGTAGTGGAAAGGAAATTCTTAGCATTCTGGGGCTGTCACTACATAAGTGAAGGACAGATTATAGGCACTTTAACTTAGCCTAGCTTTCCTAGAAAGCAGTTAACAAAGTTAGTACACTTGATCCCGTGGCTACAATAAACCACTCTTGGCATGGTGTTTCTCTACCCCAGTGATGGTGAATCTTTTCAGTACTGAGTGCTAACAAGGGAGTGCACGCTTATCTGGCGTGCAACCAGGAAGAGGAGCTACCCAACGGGCATGCGCATGCTGTAAAATGAACTTCCAGTTTCTGGGGTGCACATACGCACCAGCCAGCTAGTCTTCCAGTTACTGGCATGCAAGCGCACACAATGATCAGCTGGCCAGCATGCATGCTCACACCAGAAATTGGAAGACCAGCCCTTCCAATTTCCAGCACATGTCGCACGCGCATGCATGCCAGAAACCCAGAAGAGGAACGGGCAACGCTGCGTATGCCAGGCAACATAGCTCTGTGTGCCACTTCGGGCATGCCTGCCATAAGTTCGCCATCATGGCTCTATCCAATATGCCTTACCAATGCAGGATTTCTAATACATCAGATCACGCGGTACCACTATAATTTAGTGTGATGGCTTATAACATATTGTAAGTAGCCTGGTAAGTATAAGAGATACTTGTTTTTCCCCCCCTCACATTTAGAGACTATTCCTATAAAGTCCCCTTCATGCTTTCCTTCTTCTGTTATGCACACCCAAACACAAAGACTAATTATTACCTAACATTATGGCAGCACTGCCTCCTTTCTTGTCTGCACCTCCTCTCATTAAGTACTCCCTCTAATGTACAGAGCATTTGGGGCTTTGTATCTGAACAGCTGGAATGTTCATTAACATTCAATAACACCTTAGCAGTTTAGACAACAGCATATTTAAGCATACGAAAGCACAGATATTCAAGCTAATTAAAAAATCCAGACACACTCAAGCTACTTCAGATTAATAATGATTTACAAATGAATTTATATTTACTACAGATTGCTTATTTTTCAGGTTTGGCATACTTCATGCTTAACAGCAGCACAACAAACCCAGAAGAATATATGTTTTTGATATAAAAGTTCAGAGATGTTGCTGTGGATACCTGTGCCAACGACATCAGAGAAATCTCCCCATAACTGTGCATGGTACGTACTGAAATAGGATCTCAACTTTTAAATGGATTTATTCAGTCTGCATTTCCAAAACATTGCAAATTAGAATACAGATATTCACAAAATTCAACATTTGTCTTAATGCTGTCATATAATCTGCAATTCTAAAACAATCTACAAATATATAAATTAGGGCAAAATAAGAGCAAAAGTATCTTCACAGGTTTTGAATAATTGAAAAAACATTCAAAAATATTTATTTATTAAATTTATATGCCAACCATCTCGAGGCATATACATATATATATAGGAGAGGAGCCACTGAAAAGCAAAACTTCTCTCCGGAAATCCTTTTTTGGTGAACATCCGAGCACAATGGGAAAGAGAGCAAATTTCTGTAGCATTTAGCTTCTAGATAACAGACACAAATAATTCTATGAGACAAGCATTTCAAAGATGCTTCTTAGTTAAAAAAGAAGACAAAAAAAAATCTATAAATTTTCTTCGGCAATATTTCTGCTTCCATGTAAATCACTTATTATTGACAGGCCTGCTTTCTGAACACACAACACGTTTTCCCTGCTCTGCAGTTCCTCCTCTTAAGTATTAGATACGGCCATGCAAAAGAGCAGCACAGCCAAGAGATTAGATCACTTGGCTACAACCCTGAGAGCTTTGCTGCTTCAAAGCCTACTTTTAATTCAGGACATGATGATTCTGTCATCCCACTCCCTTAAAAGGAAAAACAGGTCTACCTAGTAGAAGTAAAACCCACTTTACAAGAAAAGAGTTAGGGGTATTTGGCAGCCACCACACTGCTTGCATACAGCTAGTTGCTGCAGCTCTTCTGGAAGACACATTCACATTTCACTTCCCTTCGCCTGCACCAGAGGTGGGTATTCAGCAGGTTCTAACCAGTTCTGGAGAACCAGTAGCGTAAATTTTGAGTAGTTCAGTAAACCGGTAAATACCACCTCTGACTGCCCCTGCCCCCATCTATTCTCTGCCTCTCGAGTCCCAGCTGATCGGGAGGAAATGGGCATTTTGCAGTAACCTTTCCCTGGAGTGGGGAAGGAATGGAGATTTTACAGTATCCTTCCCCTGCCACGCCCACCAAACCACGCCCAGAGGAACTGGTGGTAAAAAAAATTGAATCCCACCACTTGCCTGCACCATTTTCTAGGAAAAAAGACCCAGTCATATCTGGGTGCATCACCAATTTTCTTTGTCTTCCAACTTCTATTTCAATATTGTTCTAGTTTTATGTTATCTTCTTCCTCTATTGTCCTTGGCTTCTTCCACCAACAATTTTCATGGGTTACTCTTCCCAAGAAAGGGCTGACCTGCAACTTGGAACTACTCTTGGACTCTTAGCCCTTGCTAGAAAAAGAAGGGCAAAAGTAAGGAGAACCTTTGCTTAGCTGAGATTGATGTCCAGTTTCATATCTATTTGGGCCCCTTGGTGAGATTGTTGTAACACTCTTCATGGTGCTACTGTTGAAAATGATTCAAACAATAGAGTGGATAAAAAAGAAGTAGCCAACTGAGAGCTGCAATGTAAGATTTATACTTATTTTCTAATTGCTGCTTTGGTTGCCAACTGGTTTCTAATCCGGTTCTGTTTTTTAACTTTTAAACCCCTGTAAAGGGGTTCTACCATTCATTTTCCCCAGATGAAACCTGTCTGCTCTATGTATCCACGTAGGACGAGAAACTTAAGATCCTTTTCCTGAAAACAAGTGAAGTCATCTCACAAATAGCAATAGCACTTAGACATATATGCTGTTTCATAGTGCTTTACAGCCCTCTCTAAGCAGTTTACAAGTCAATATGTTGCCCCCAACAGTCTGGATCCTCATTTTACCAACCTTGGAAGGATGGAAGGCGGGATCAACCTTGAGCTGGCAAGAATCGAATTGCCGAACTGCAGGCAGCTGGCAGTCAGCAGAAGTAGCCTGCACTACTGCATTCTAACCCCTGCACCACCACAGCTCATTGAGAATGATGATTAGAAAGTGGTGTTTTCTATTAAGACCTTATTATGGAACTAGACCTGGGAACTTGAGAGACCGCCTACTGCCAATTACCTCCACTAGACCGATTAGATCCCACAGATTAGGCCTCCTCCAAATTCCATCCGCCGGCCAGTGTCGACTGGCGACTACCCGGAGGAGAGCCTTCTCTGTGGCTGCTCCGACCCTCTGGAACGAACTCCCCGTGGAGATTCAAACCCTCACCACCCTCCAGGCCTTCCGCAAAGCCCTTAAAACCTGGCTGTTCCAACTAAAGAACCGTTGCCCCCGTCTCGAATGGTATGACTGTTGTGTGTTTTAAACCATACATTGTTTTGTGTCGTTTTTAATTTTGTCTGTATCCCCCTTTCCCTGGTTTGAGTTGTGAGCCGCCCTGAGTCCCCTTCGGGGGAAAAGGGCGGCATATAAATAAAACCAACATTCAACATTTAACTAGCTGCTTCCAAATATGCACCTAGTGTCTTCAACTGGAAGTTAGTTGAATTTGTCTTTTGAATTTGACTTTAAGGAGCTGAGTTGGATTGCTGATTGTATAAGCATTAGTTAGTATTTGTATACTTTGTTTTGATAGTTTGAATTTTGTGAAAACTATTAGGATTCTTTTTGTGTGTGTGGCTAAAATATTGGCCACAGAAAATAAACAAGCAAATACATAATAAAATTGTGGCACTTTAGTTTAGAAAGCAGACAAACTGGGGTTTATTAGAGAAATAAACAAAAATTACAAGGTGGATTTGCAACAAAATATTCTAATATGGATTCCAGCGAATCCACTATTTTCCAAACTCACTTTCCCAATTTCTCTCCCCCCTCCCATGGATATTAAATAAACTCAGTTTTCATAGTACTGTCTACTGAAGTACCCGACCCCAAATATATATATATATATTTGCATTGCTACAATTGTCATGCTCCTTTGGGTTTGCTAGTAGTATAAATTCATAGTTGAGGCTTCTTTGAAACAGTGGTGGTTTCAAAGTTTGGAATTAAAAGGGAACAAGTAAAGTCCCTGGCAAAATGTCAAGTCAAATATGAAATTATAAGACTTGCAGCTGTGTTTCAATCACGAATCCATTTCTTAGAAAAGAATTTATAACTATACCTGTTATAAATGTGAAGTGATATGGAATAGCCCAAAGCTTTCTAAGAATCCTATGGGTTCTTCATGTGCTCACTAATTTCTTTAGTAACTTTTCTATTCAGAATAAATTTGCGCCTTTCTATTTCTGTTGATTATGTTATCTCATTCACTCTTTCAAGCCAGACTTCTGATGGTGATGGTGCCAAGAAGATTCTTCTGCAAAGTATATATGTTGTTCCCTCTCTTCCTTCGGCATTCTCTTCTACCATTTGTGAATTGTATCTCATTCCTCCCTAAAATACTAGTGCTATTTGGTGCTTCTCTATATTGATTGCGGGAGAATGAAAAATATTTATTACAGCATGCCTTGGACCTTAATCATACATTTTCTCTGGCATATCCTGAAATTCTTCTAAAAACCAATGCCCCTGTACTCTTAATGGGTGCTTCTGGAAGTTCCTTGGCAGTCCAACAGAAATCTGGAAGTCTAACGGAAGAGAAAGAGATGCAACCACAATAATGATGGTCCACATCAAACCCAAGTCTTTGTATCCTCCCTATGTACATTCCAACATTTCCCATAAAAATAATGCTGAACAGGAGCTGTGGAAGTTATAGTCCAACACACTTAGAAACAACGATATCTTGGGGAAACATGCATTTCAAACTGGGGTCCCCCATTTATTTACTTATTAAATGTATATGCTACCCATCTCACTCTGCAAAGTAACCCTGGCCAGTTTTTAGGCTGATTCCCTAATTTCACTCTTTACCTCTTTTAGAAACTCACTGCATTTCCATGGGGACTAGAAGGAAGGTTGAAGCTAGCTTATTAGAACCCATTCCCAAGGGGAGGGAAAAAATGATCCACAAAATTTGAAGAGGAAATCACAGGGAAGGGGACTTTTAAGACATTCGCTTAGATGGCTTTGGTGGGACAGTGGGAGTGGGAGGGAGTCTTTCTATTTTCACTGTTAGCCTGCCCCTTAGAAATAGTAGGCCAAGCAGGGTCAATCGCTCGCAAGCCTTGCTAAAGCATTAACAAGCTGAGCAAATTTATTTCTTATGGAAGAGGAATGTCTTCTCCTCCCCTTGCCGAGAACAAAGCCATACATGTTCAAGCAAGGAGAATGTGGGATGAAGCCCAAGGAGAAAGCTCCAGCATTTTTGCTTTAAAAATGCAGACAGCTATGCCTGGACTGCAAGCCAAAGCCATCACATCTCTATGTCTGCTTAAATTGGTGACGACCTGGAGAAAGAGACGGAAAGTGCTGCCAAGGTTATGCACTCATCGACTCATAGAGGCTGCCTCTATTTATTATTCAGTAAAAGTTAAAATGTAGAAGTTAAAATTGATAGGAAGGCAATGGAGAATGGAGAATTACAAAGGCTAAACATGAATGCTGATACAGAAAGCCATATAACTATTTTATATTGTTATGTTTGTCTTGTTTTTTCTTTTTGTGTGTGTGGATTTTTCTTCTGTTTTTAAAGGTAAAAATGTTTAATAAAAATTATTTTTAAAAAAAAAACATTCTGGATGTCAAAACAAGGGTACTGCAATATCTGTCAGAGTGGTTTAAAAGTCTACCTTTGTAGCGGTTCTCAGATCTGAATCCAAAACTTCTCAGAAAATGTACACATTTTCAAATGGAAAGATACATAAAGGACTTTACCAGCTGCCTATAGACTCCTTTTGCTCTCCTAAAGCTTATAATGGTAAAAGAATTATGAACCTGGTGCTCCTATGCATTGATCAAAGAAGTGCCTTATACAGGAGGTCCTCGACTTACAACAGTTTGTTTAGCAGCTGTTCAAAGTTACAACAGTATCGAAAAAAGTGACTTATGACTGTTTTTTACACTTAAGACCTTTCCTCATAATCATGTGCTCAAAATTCAGATGCTTGCAAACTGGTTCATATTTATGATAGTTGCTGTGTCCCCCAAGATCATGTGATCCCCTTTTGTGATTTTTCTGACAAGCAAAGTCATTGCAGAAGCCAGATTCACTTAATGACTGGGTAACTAGATTAACAACTGCAGATTCACTTAACAACTGAGGCAAGAAAGGTCGTAAAATGGGGCAAAATTCAGTTAACAAATGTCTCCCTTATCAATATAAATTTTGGGCTCAATTGGGATCATAAATTGAGGATTACCCATATATGTAATTTTGCAACCAATTTTGGGATTTTTTTTCTTCCTCATCCCTACCAATTCTTCTTTTTGCATACTTTTTTAAAGTTGTAAACATGAGCGCTAGGTTTTTCTTAATTATGCCTGTTTGATAGATGGCTGTCATTTGTGGTTACTTATCAAATATATAAGTGAAACTCAAATGTTCAAAAATTGTACACTGTATCTTTGAACAAAAATGATATGCCACACGAAAAAGTCCATAATCTTCATGAGATGCCTACCAAGGGAGAAAGGAAAGACAATTTGCAACAACTTAACCAAAATTTAATCTAGCAAGGTTACCTCAAATGCATACAGGCAGGAACTAAGAGACAGGCTTCAAACAAAGCAACAACAGCTCTAAGCTGGAGCAATTTAATTCTTGAAGTTTTGAGAATAAAGCAATTATTTGGCAAGCTCTCCATATTCATATTTATCCTGATATTTTCATGTATAAGCAGCATTATACAAAGTGCAGAAAAGAAGTAAAGAATGGCATGTCAAAGAAATAAAGGCATGAAATAAGAAAATACAGATTAATCTAATTAATATCAAAGCCATTCACTATATTCCTGTTTCTTGAAAATTGTCCCAAAGGTGCTTTTTCAAAAGGCAACTGGACTTTGTTTTTCCTGGAAGATGTTTCGCTTCTCATCCAAGAAGCTTCTTCAGTTCTTTCAGGTATTTCTTGAAAATCATTCTTATTTTCACCACATCATGAAACTGCTTCAAACATTGCTTTTTGTCTTGAAACTTTTCACTTCTCTTATCAATTCCATCTCATCATGACTTTCTAAGTTTGTCCATTCCTCTAAACCTATTTACTCTTCTGTGAGGTCTTTGTGATTTGATCCTGATTCATTTCATATTTCAATCTATTTCTTTTCATGACTCACTTTCATATTCAATCCATATTCATTCGGCACTTACTGTATGCGTTCTTGACCTTATCCTCTTGTTTTACCACAGGTGTTTTTAAGTAACCGTGCCCATTACATTTGATTTGCTTTTATGTTTCTTCTGATATATCCAACTCTTACTTCCACGTAACAAAATAAACAGAAGCAAACTCTCATACACGGCAAATTTTCATTTTTTCAACATTCATTTCACTCAATAAAATACATGCTACCCACTATTTTTCTGCAAGGATTTTCATGCCTTAGAATCTCCATTCATTTCCCATCTTTCATAAATACTTTATCAAGAAATACCAAGAAACTCCCAACACGGGACATGGGGGGAGGGGTGCTGCCTCGCCCGCCCCCGTGCCCTGTTTTGGGCCTGGAAGGCCTCCTGCACCAACCTGGAAGCCAGAACAGGATGTGGGGAGGCCGCGCACCCCTCCTCCATGCCCCATGTTGGGCCTGGAAGGCCTCCTGCACCAACCTGGAAGCCAGAACAAGATGTGGGGAGGCCGCGCACCCCTCCCCCATGCCCCATGTTGGGCCTGGAAGGCCTCCTGCACCAATCTGGAAGTCAAATCGGGGCACGGGGCACTGTGCGAGTCTCCAAAATGCAATGTAAGTGTCCCCCCCTGTGCATGTGCACTGCCCCCCGCTCAGGTGCAGCAGAAACCCAAAGACCAGCTGGTCAGCAGGAGGCAGATGCATATGCGCAGTGGAGCTGTGTTGGGGCGATGGCTGGTGTGCCCGCAGAGAGGGCTCTGCGTACGTGCTATAGGTTCACCATCACAGTCCTATACTATGTAAATATTACCAACACAGAGATTCCTACTTTCATCTTGCACCTATCTTATGAGGAGATACAATGCATTCTAGTTTTCTATTGCAAGAACACTAGCTGAGAGAAGAAAATCACAGACACATAGACATTAACAACAGCTACAGACTATGCAAAAGAGACAAATCAACCAGCCCAAAAGAGAATAAGCACCTCCCCACCAGTAATCAGCAACCACGTCAGCATAGATTAACTCCAAGGTTAGCCTCCGGGATGGGATGTCAAACGCACATCCTCACATCATCGTTACGTGACGTATTGTGACTTTCTACCCCTTCACTAAACCGGGGGTGGGCGTGGCCAGCGCGTGAAGCATTCGGCCCACAAGTTTGACACCCCTGCCTCAGACCAACAATCAAGTAAACAATACCCCATTCAAAGAACTGTGAAAGAGCCATCAGTAAACAGCCCAACCAAAGAATCTCTAACACCATGCTGTAGTCACACACACAGGCAAGTCGCCAGAATATAAACTAACAGCAAACAGCACTCCTTACTAGCACTGATGATGTCACCTAGTCTGCAAGAAAACAAGCAAGCTGAGAGCACCAAGGACCATTATTTCAACCCTGAGCTACAAATATTCACCTTTATTGGAAGAAAATCATGCAACTGCAGAAAAATCACCAATAAATCTTATTCAGGAATGCACACAGAAACAACGGCATTAAATTACAATCCCCTCCCCAAAGCTTTGGTTTGGCTCTGCTTTTTGAAGTTTGAGAACCAAGAATAAAAAGGGAAACTCAAGGCGAGAGGAATTTCTTTTCTGAAATATTAGGCAGATGAAGTCTCACCGAAGTTTCATCTCCTTCATTTGAAAGCCATCCAATGAGCCATACTGCTTTGTACCTTCACAGGTTTTTGTCCAGCATCTTCTTCTGACACCTCTAATGAAGAATGCGATGCTATCTTCTGAAGCTCTCTTTCTATCACTGAATAGTTCATGTTGTCAGAAGTTGTTTTATTTGTTAGAAGGTTTAAATAGAAGCTGCATAGCCACCTGGCAGGGTATCTCAATAATAGATATCTTGCATCTGTAAGGGTTGAACTAACTATATGACCGTTGAGATCCTTTCCAAATTTCATTTCAATTCTGAGTTATTTATATTTTAGGACATTCAACTCTCTCCTTGCTCTACACCAAGAGGAAAAATTACAACCTGAGAAGATTACATGCATGTGGTCGTTCCAAAAGAGCTATGAAATAAATATTAATTTAAACTATAATAATAATAATAATAAATAATAATCTATACTCTGGACAGGACAGGATAGTTTCATAAATATTTTTAAGTTATCCACGGGACCGCCACTTCCTGAGTATATATGCCCATCCCACCAGTGTAGATTCTAGTACTCCAGGTCCTTTCCCTTAAACACTGTCACCTTGTGGGTCCTCGGATAGGTAGTTTTCCATTGCCTCTGCTTTATAAACACCCTCCCACTGGGGATCTGACAGGATGCCACCCTTTTAACCTTCTGGACAGCACTCAAAACAAAAGTTTTCTCCTAGGTGGTCAGATAAGGTGAAACAATAATGGAAGAATTAGTGGGTTGCATCAGGAATATGTAATTGTAGTGCCAGGTTTTTCCTAGTTTTTGTTTTAGCTCTATATTTTGTTTAAATGGTTGCACTGTAAGCTGTCCAGAGATTAGTTTTAAGATGGGCAGATATACAAATGTTTTGAATAAATGAATGTTCCTGGCTATTCTCCCTCCATCCTTAAAAAAGACTATGTTATTGCAGAAGAAGGTTATTTAGTCTAGTCAGCAGGCTACTCAGCTACCACTAATCAAGGATGTGAGCTGAAACAGAAAGTGATGAGAAAATTCACAACTATAACCTGGTGGTCTCTACATGTGCGGCAATTTACCAGTAATTCTATAAATTTCCAGCCAACATGACTTTTGGTCTTGCCATTGTGGGACTTGGAGCCCAACATACCTGGAGAGCACAAAGTTGGGAAAAAAATTAAAATAATAACCCCAATTATAGTCAAGCCTATTTGCCTCAGCTGCCACTTTCAAAGAATGATCTTTGACAGGCTGTGATTGGGGAAAGAGTGTGAGGAGTGTGTTCTCTGCTGGTTAACAACACTCACAGCCCCATGATTAAAGGCATAGTTTAGAAGAAACAGCCAGAGTATCTTAACTTGATTTTGTTTACCTGGATTTGATTTCTCAAGCTGGTACCATCGGTAAAAGGCCCTTTTCTTTTGTTCACTCAGGTCTGATCCCTGTTGCAACAGCCAGTGGGAGATCCGACTCTGACTGATGCCTGCATGGGAGACAAAGAGAAACATGGGAGAAAAATCCATCAAATATCTCCTCCACTCTACATAGCCAATTTTGTTCTTTGAATAGCAAAGCACTATCTATGCAAAGAAGCTTTAAGCTGCTTACAAAGAATCTGAACAAGGCTCAGTGAATCTACCTGTCATTTGGCCTGTAATATGATTTTCTGAAAATACCTGTTTGTTTTGATGAAAGAAAATCACAAGTTTCCGACATAAAAAGGGAAGAGAGTAAAATCTAAAGACGTCTTAGAAAATGGAGAACAACTTTGAACACTGTCAAGAATTATGGTTTCAGAGCAGCTAGGCCTCGTTGAGAAAGTAGAGTTGTCCCCCCATCCATCAGGAATTTACAGGACAAGTTAAGCAATTGGTAAGCCACCAAGTTCTTTATCATGTTTTTGTCTCCCATATGCCACCAATTGAAGAATGCACTTCTTTTCTCTTTCATGTTAATGTTTTTCAATCCTATCTCCCTAAAATTATTGTGCTTGAAAGCTCAACTCCTTTGTATCAATTGGCATTTTTAAGATCTGCTGACAAAACACTATCTAGCATGAGTTAAAAACAATAATGGAATAAGGCCTTATTTTCTGAAGCTGATCCCATATCTTTGGAGCCCTTGTCTCAAGGGCTTGTTAAAACACACACTTGTTCATTTCTTATAAGTTATTTAAAGCATTTCCTGTACAGGGTGGTTTCAAGCAGGTATGGCCTGTAATTTTTATCCAATATATCTTCTCAAATTTTTATGGAAGATGCATTTGTTGCAACTAGGAACTAAAAACATGCATTGCAATTCTACATAGCCTTACTCACAACTTTACCACTAGGTTTAGCATGATGCATTCCTGGCAAAGTGTATTTAAAAGTGCAGCCTAAATTTTGTTTATTGCCATACTTGTGAAAGAACTGCTCAAAAGAATTCTATCACATCTGCCTCCTTGTGGTTTCAAATCTTCCTTTGCCCCCAACTCTTTTTCTTAATGCCATTAGCTGATCACTCTGCTTTCACAAAACTTTTGGACATCACAACCACCTTGTCTGTCCTTGGTTTAGTGTTATTGATGTTGCAAAGGCCATACATCTTAAGCTCTGGAATTCCTATACTTTGGAATTTTAAAGAGAAAGTATAAGCTTTGCATCCAAGGATCATTCCTTTGATTCTCTAGTTCATATAGCAAAAAATGCCCTCTACCTCTGTCAGAGGTCCTGCTTACCGTTACCGGTTATCATTACCTGACTTTAAAAAAATGCTGAGGAAATTCTAACTAGAAAAGCAGAATTAAAATGCTTAAAGGAATGTTAATGTAAATAAAAGATTGCATTTGCTTGTTCTGAAATAAGGCAACCCTTATTTCTTCTTATGGTTATAACACTTTCATGCTGAAGTCTATGGACATGCTTACGCACACCTCTCAAACCTATTCTAGTACATAATGGGCTTTCAAAAAGCAACCTGAAACTGCAGATAGAAATGATTACACTTCTCAGTTAAGGGGGTTAGATTCCACTCTCCCCCTTCAATCAGTAATCTCACGGTTTTGATGTCTATGGGGAAGAACACACACACACACACACTGTACGTTACAAAAACACCAGCCTTTTTTTTTAATAAAAGCTTTGAGCTCTTAAGTTGAAGAGACCTAATTTTCAAATGACATTATTGTGATTAATTGCTCCGACTGCTTGCAAAGATAGGGAACAGTGGAGTGAGAGGAGGAGGAGGAAGAGGGAGTTCAAGATATCAGCTTAGAGGACATTATGAACACGTCCACCAGGAAATGGAATGACTCACTCAGCTGTTCATTTTGCACTGGTCAGAATGAGCAAAGCAGGCACATGGAACACCAGAGAGTGAAGGGCAGTCAGCCATTATTTAGCGCTGTCTTGGCCCAAAATGCAGGGAGAGAAACAGTCAAACAACCCCTTTCCCCTCACACACAAAGAAGGTGGTGATATTTTCCTAGATGCTGGATTTATGCATTTTGTAGTGGGGGGGGGGGAGATGGAACTGAGAAACACATAAGGTGTTGGTACATGTGACTATATCTCAGCATGTTTTCAAATAGAGAGAGCATAGTCAGTTTAACATAACTCTACCATAATGTACTATCTTTCAGGACTACATTTCCCATAATAAATAGACCAAACATCTGGAGGAGAAATTCTTTTAGTCACTCAGCCCCCTCCATCTTGAGACTGAACCGGGAGAGCGCTTTTGATAATGAACAGGGTTAAATGTTTTATAAAATTCACATTTGAGGAGATGCTTTCCTTTAAAGCATATTTCAATGTTCATTTTAAATTTTACTTTCCCATCAATTTTAAAATAGTAATTTAAAAGATCCCTTCTGCACACAATTCTTTTTGGCACTGATTATACTGAATTCCTGTAAAGGAGCCTATAATTCTATCTCCCACTTTCTGCTCCCAACATGTGTTATTCTCCAATCTGACCTTTAGAGGGAGCAAGCACTAAAGAAAGCGCTGAACCATGACTGAGTGTTCTGTGCAAGCTATTCTTAGCTGTTCATATTGTCATTTGCCTTATTCTGTATATTAATAACACCATGCCCAGCCTGCCACTGTCTTGTTTATCTCATTACCAAAAACCAAAAATATAGTTTCTAAAAAGAATAACAAACAGGCAAACAAAGCTTCCACATTAGCAGTTCTATGAAGGATTTCAACATAGGACCCCTTTATACAATAATCATACAAATATTTTTAATGTGACAAACAATACCAACTTTGACCCTTTTTTATTTTAGATGTATTTTTATGTGATGGCTTTGGGGGCTTTTCTCCTCTATCCATCTCCTACTTTTAATCCTTCCAGGAAAGTCATCAATAAGAACAGGAATGTCTCTTTATTTTTTGAATGAGAGTCCTAATAAACAAGTAGGTAAAATTCATCCAGAATGGTCTAGTTTGCTGACATGCTTCACATCCAAGCTGCCATCCTTAGAAGTCTACTAACCCTCAGCATTCTCCCTCCTCCCAAGACAGATGTTACTCCTCAAACTTCCTTTGAAACCCTTATAGCTCTTATATTTTGCTGAACTTGGGAGAGTAGGATCAGGAATAGGGAGAAAGATGGTATTCAGTGCTAGAAGTCAGGATGGAGATAGGGAAACTATCTGGAAAGCAAATGGTGAGAAAGGGAAACAGTCGGATAGGGTTCTGGCAGAGGAGAGAGACTAAAAGAGTGCAAAGAAGAGAGAAAAGAGTAGAAGAGTCATAGAAAAAGAAAGCAGAGAATGAAGATGTCAGCAGAGACTATTTGCTGAGGATGTGTCCTCACCCAGAAATTCCATATTGCCACCAGTCTGATGTTAGAGCAGCCCAAGGTCGTTTTCCCTTTTATGCTAGCTCCAGCCCCTCCTTTTGGGCAATTCATGATCTATGGAAGAGAAGCTTCTGTGTCAACAATAATATGTAAGTCAACAATATCTTGAGCTCCAATTGGCCTTTTGCAGAACTGACTCCTTAGATGTGGCTGCTGAATTCCTCACCTTTGTGGCCATTTGTATATTGGCTGCCAGACAGACCGGATACTTCTTTTAGGGAGCTATTTTCTTCCATTTCTTATAGTTTTGGTTAGGGGAAAGAGTAACCTTGTGGAGGCTGGTATTTCCATTGCAAAGGAGAAAATAAGAATTACAGCAAACTTTTAGTAACAGCTTCTCTATAACCTATGCTACTTTTGACTAGCAGGCAGTGACAATATGTAGCATTAAACAACGGTAGTCAAGGAGAGACAAGTAAGTTCTTTTCCCTTCCTCTACTGAAAGAGTTCAAATGGCCCAGTGGTAGCCTGGCAGGCATCTCTTCTTCCTGATATTGAATCTCAGCTAGAAGGCAGAACTATCTTTTATCATGGTATTCATGAGCAGTGACAGGATGGCCTCAGCAGTGTCTGAGGACATCTTGCTGTTAATCACGTTCATGCAGGGCAATTGGATGAATGAACCTTTTCTGCCCCCTATAAATCTGAAGCTAAAGCAGACTTTCCCTTTTCTCAGAGTTCTTCTATGTAACAGAAAGTGCTCTAGGTTTTGTGGTCAATTTCACACTCTCTTCCTCACTCTTCAATGGTGAGGGGAGGACAGTGAAATTGACCGGACTCACGTCAGGTTTGGATGTGGAGGATTGGATTTTGAGCAGAGAGAGAATCTAAGCTTCACCCTTGCTGACTTTCTGCAAGGTAATTGCAGCAAAGAGATTTCCAAAGCCTCTCCAAGGTAATTAAGAATAAGCATATTTAAGCAATTTGTAAAAGAGTACAGAAACGTAGAATGGAAAATACTGCATGACTGGCATGGTGAAGCTGAAAATCATGGAATGTTCCTTTAAAAAAAAAATCCAGCTGAGGAGGAGGAGCCAACGTCGCAACGTTACATTGTGCGGACTCGACAGTCCGAATCCGTCGATGACACTTTTGCCCCTGGATAGTCCAGCAAGACCTAAACAGTCCCAAAGAGACGGTGACTGGGAAGACAAGACCTTGCTGGTCGCAGGGACATCGCAAAGTCCCTGATCGACCCAAGGGAAGCGTTTCCAACCGGCGGCAACAGGCAGCCCCTCCCCTGGCTAACATAGTTGGAGATAATCCAGAAAGAGAAATGAAAGTGTTTCCATCTGGTGAGGGGTTTTTTCTTTTCTTTTAGAAGATTGCCCTAAGAAACTCTTTTCTTAAGCTAAATTAGTCCCTTAAGCAAGAACAAAGCGGCATATTTAATCCCTATTGGACTGCCTTAGAAAGTTTTTTTGCTCTTGCCTGTAACAATCTTTTGTGGATTGAAGTGATTGCAATGTTTCCTGTTTCTCTGCTTGAAGTGAAGGGATCTTTTTTTTCTCTATTTCCTTTTACTACTTTAACTTTTTTGGCTTAAATTAAAACTCTTTTTACTTTAATAAATTTCTCCTTCTACTTGTTACAATATCATATTAAAGATACTTAAGGAAAAAGGTTTTAAAATAGTTGAATCTGCCACTTGGAAGCCCAAGTCTGAAGCTTTTTTTCTTTTGCTGTTGTAACAATGTATCCTTTGTTCACTCTTATCTGACTACATTGACTGTGCAACAGAAAGGTTTGGAACTTCTTTCTAAAACCTGATAAAAGACCCAAGGTCACAAATAGTGTTCTGCTGGTACGTGTGGAAAATATTTTGGCAAGAATTGGAAAAGGAAAGAAAAACTTTAGAACCTTTCTTCTTTGAAAACCATAAATGAACATTTGCTTAAGATTTAAAATAAAAATAGATATATTCTTCAAAATCTGTGACAGGCTAGAGTGGCAGATAGTACCAAATTCCTTTCCTTCCTTTTTCTTTATATTTCTTCTTACTCTAAAAATGGAGCAATACTCAGATGAAGAAAACTTGATAATTCAAAACATTTTGGCTGGACTTCAAAACTTCTCAGAAGGACTTGAGAGATTTGACAAGAAATGGGACAGACTATGGGGTATCACAAAAAAAGATGATGGGGTTGCAGCCCCAGAAATTAAAGAAGCAAATGAAAATACAGAAAACAAAGATAAGAAGTCAGATGAACTTATTAATGGAGTAAACATGAGTGAAGGTGGAAAGAAGGGAAGCTGGAAAAGTGACTTTGATAATTTGGTGCTCCACCCCAAACTCCAAGATGTAGGAGAAAAAGAAAGAGCGAAAAAGGTGGAGTTAATAAGACAAATCTATTCAGAAATAAACCTGACAACCAAAGTTAAGCTTACACTAATAACAACTCAAGGGCAACAAAACTATATGAGAGATCGTTTAAGCTTCAAAGTGTGGAGAGAAGTCTTAAAACCTGGAAAGGTCCTGGAAAGAGAATCGACACAACAGCTGGCGAGAGAGGAAAGACCATTTTGTTACTGGAAAGATACTGGTTAATAATGCTAGTTGATAGAAAAAAGCTAGTTAATTATTGATGATTATTAAGTAGAGGTTTTAGTACCTTATAAACTGTTCTAGATTACCATTGAATGTTTGTTCATTAACATAAATTTACTATGATACTAATAGAGAAATAATAACCTTAGTTAGGATAAATAACCAGGCCATAGAAATGTTAATGTATATTTTGGGTGATTGTTAAGTAGAAATGTTAATATCTTTTAGATTGTCTTAGATGTCTAATGTTTATTTTCTTAGCACGTAATTAACTAATTTGGGATTGAGGGAGAAGTCCTATAAACCTTATTAATAAATCATTGTCTAAAGACAGCTATAAAGCTATAATATTGTGTGGGCCTGGAGAGGAGAAGTGAGATAAACAGCAAATAACTCTTAGTTAACTACAATAATAACAATGAAATGTTAATGGACAATATTTAATGATACATACAGGTGTGTTATGGGGGGGGGATGCTTAGATATCTTACTTAACCGAATTAATTTTAGAATATGTTATAAAGGTGCAATGTTATTGGAGATCTATTGAAATTGCAAATGAATGCCAGTAGGTGGTTGTGTCTTTTAATATAAATGATTCTAGATAAAAACATGTTTAAACAATGGTAACTAAATGAGAATTATAGTACAGGAATAGTAAAATACATAACTTTTCTTTCTTGACTTAAAATGTACAACCTGATTTGAATGACTGAGTTTCTTGTGGAAGAAACACATGGAATATATTTGTAACCAATCGATACGCTTTCAACAAGATGTAACGAAAGATGATTTTTTTTTGTCTTTTTGTTTAACTAAAACAATAAAAAAATGTCTCAAAAAAAATCGAGCTTATCCTCTTCTTCAGAACTTGTCATTATCAGCTCTGATTCATAACAATCACTCCTTCACATTCAGGAGAACAATTGGTTGGTAACGTAGGGAAGGAGGGGAAGGAAGTTCCATGGAATTGCTGAAGTCAAGGCAGAACTGGAAGATCAAGAAAAATTGTGGGAGCTACCCAGAACCTGTCAAGATTTGCAAAAGAGATCCCAAGGATCACGATTTGCTGAAGAGTTTAACTGTCCACAGTACACTGTTGCCTACAGAGCAAAGATTTGTATCAAGAGAGTTGACAGAAGGAAACTTTTTCTCTGACCTCATCACAGAAATTATATTTTAAAATATGCAAAAGGAAACTTTGATAAGTTGGAAACATTTTGGAACAAAGTGCTTTGGACTGATAAAACAAAGATTGAACTGTTCAACCACAACCATGTGAGATAACACTTGGAGAAAAGGAAATGAAGCATTTAAGTCAGTGAAGAAAACTGAAGACAAAAAGAGGGTGGATATTTTTCACCAGGGTTTTGAAGTGGTCTTTGCAGTCCCCACAGTTGATTGTTATTGAAAAAGGGGAAAGATTTAAGAATATTTCTGAGTTAGAAGAGTTTCCAAAGAAGAGGGACAAAAATTCCAAAAGCAAGAATAGAAAGGGTCTTAATGACCAAAGGTAATACAGTAGTTTGAAACTTGTTTTGCCAAAAGAGGCATTACAAAGCATTGACTAAATGAGTGTCCAAGGTTCTGCACAGCCATACACATAACTTTCTTATTATGAATCTGCAGCAACTGAGCTTAAATAATGAATCTGCATTTAAATCTGCAGAAAGATGTTGTGTTTAACTATGCCCCATGTACAGGATGTGTCAGCTTCTGTTCACCTGGGTATTCACTGAAACATTAAATTTGACCATGAATGGCTAAAAGTCTACCTTCAAGTGTTGAATAATTTGAATGTTAACAGTAAAGCCTTCACTTCTGAAAACACTCTGCTTATTATTTACTTACATGATTGGCACATAGGAAACAAAGGCACTAATTATGGCCTAACTGAACATTATCTTCTTCTGAACGGCAAGGAACACACACTAAAAATATTCTTATATCACAAATTCAAAGAGCAACGTATAACCAAAATAAGCTGCAAGGCTTCCAGAGTTTCAAAGATCATCTGAGTACTCTGCATTTTTACAGAAATCACTCTGGAGATATAATACTACATTGTGTGAGGAGAATCAGTTGCAACTAGCTGGTGTCTAGGCCATTTCCAGGCAGAGAAATACTGTTAGGCTTATTATACAGCTACAGCAGGGATTAGTATGAAAGATGATAGGAGAGGCAATTGACTAAGGTCTGGGGGATTATAGATTCCCTATCCTCTCTGTATATGCTGTACAGGTAGTTCTGAACTTATGACCACAATTGAGCCCAACATTTTGGTTGTTAAGTAAGATATTTGTTAAGTAAGTTTTGTTCCATTTTATGATTTCTCTTGCCACAGTTGTTAAGTGAATCACTGCCGCTGATAAGTTATTAACCCAGTTGTTAAGTGAATCTGGCTTCCCCATTGACTCTGCTTGTGAGAGTGATCTGACATGATCACATGACCTTGGGACACAGCAATGGTCATAAGAATGAACCAGATGACAAGAACTTGAATTTTGATCATATGATCAAAGAGATGCTACAAAAGTTGTAACTGTGAAAAAGGTACATCAGTCACTTTTTCCAGTGCCATTGTAACTTTGAACAGGTAGTCTCAAGTTACAACCACAGTTGAGGCCAAAAGTTGAGGCCAACATTTATGTTGCTAAGTCTAAGTGAGACATTTGTTAAGTGAGTTTTGCTTTCTTGCAACAGTTGTTAAGTGAATCACTGCAGTTGTTATTAACACAGCTGTTAAGTGAATCTGGCTTCCCCATTGACTTGGCTTGTCCGGAGGTCGCAAAAGCTGATCACATGACTCTGGGACACTGCAATCATCATATGAACCATCTGTCAAACATCTGGATTTTGATCATGTGACCATGGGGAGGCTGCAAGTGTATGAAAACTGGTCATAAGTCACTTTTTAAAGTGCCATTGTAACTTAGAACAGTCACTAAATGAACTGCTGTAAGTCATGTGTTTATTCCCCTAACTGTGGTGATATTGCTTCATTTCTAAATTATCCTGGAAGCTGTTGGAGAAGAACACCAGCCAGATTTTTAAGTTACTATAATATCAGCTATTGTTTTCGGCAACGTTTTATATGTTAATGAGAGATTGGGAAGAAATAAAAGTGAAGTGATTGGAGTAAAGGAACTCAGTAAATCCCTCTATCTACTTTGAAAATGGAAATTTGAAATTCACAACTGTTCATAAGTAATTCTCTATATCAATTGCATAGAAAAATATGCATCATATACATTATACATATGTTAGATACCTGATGCATACTTGAGAAATTATTTCTGTGTCCTACAGATACTAATCCTTAGTTCTGTAAGGTTTAAAGCATGCAATTTGTCCTTACAATCTTCCTCAATTCCTCCAAAAATGAACAACTGGGACAATTTTTTTGGCCTCACCCACTCAGGGGACCATAAAAGGAATACTGGTAGGCCATAGTCAATATAAGTCTAGCCATGTTAACCACTGATATTTGAGGAGTCATTCTGATAAAGTAGCAAAGAGTCCCTGACTTACACAATTGGGATGGAATTTTGATCGCTAAGCGATGTGGTCATTAACAAGTCGTCAGGTGGCCAGACATGATTTTGTGACCCTTTTTACCAAAGTTGTTAAATGAATCACATGGTTATTAAGTGACTCACGAAGTTGTTAAAACGAATCTGACATGCCCAATTGAATTTGTTTGTCAAAAGCCGGTTGGGAAGGCTGCAAATTGCAATAATATAATCACAAGACACTGCAACTGTCATAATTGCAAGCCAGTTGCCAGGCACCTGAATTGCATGTGACTGCGGGGATGATGTGATGGTCAAGATAGGTTGTAGGTCACTTTTTCCAAGGCCATTGTAACTTTGAACTATTATTAAAGGAATGGTCATCAGCTGAGGACTACCTGAACAAATTCTAAGCTCAGAAGGCAGCAACTATCTCATTCTAATCACTCCAACTCCTTGTCACCAAAGCTCTCTAACTTGTTTTACAGAATGTCAACTTTTGAATTAACCATGCAACAAAATCAAGCAAAGGCAACTAGAGATAATTCTTAGATTACACCTTCTTTTGAGATGCCTCAAAACATAAGCACTGTCAGTAGCAAAGTAAGCAATGGATTTACTAAGTCAGATTACTGATCCATGTAGACCAGTATTACCTACATTAATTCGGAGAGGTTTTTTTTTAGCACTGTTACTTTTAAATTAGATGTACAGGAAATTGAACTGGACATTAAATCTGAATTTAAAACATATACTCACCTGAGTAAGTCCCCTTATACAGAGAGTTTTCTCTCTTCTTCCTGAAATTTTTAACTGATTGGAAATAACTATTTCAACAATGTGTTTTTATAAATGGGGATCAGTTTATTTAAAGAGTCTCCACTTGGAGGACCAAGTTTCATGTAGTTAAAATGTTGTATTAATACTGAGAATATCCAAATTCCTCCAAAGTTAGGAAGCTTACTGAGTTCATTTTGGATCGTCAATAGAAATTATGGGGGGGAAATGGGATGAAAGAGAGAACTGTGTATGCTATCTTAAAATCCTAGAGTAAAAGGTGGAATACAAATATAAAATTACTATACAATACAATAGCAGAGTTGGAAGGGACCTTGGAGGTCTTCTAGTCCAACTCCCTGCCTAGGCAGAAAACCCTATACCGTTCCAGACAAATGGCTATCCAACATCTTCTTAAAGACTTCTACATATACTATATATGTCTGCACATTGTATTTGTACAGCATCTTTATTATATATGAATATTACAAATCAAGCAAGTCATTGGGTAAGAACACATTGTTTAAAGACACAACCTATTGTAGCAAAATTTAAATTAAATAGAAAATGATTCAAATTAAATATAAAATAGTTCAAGATCATTACACAATATTCACTTACACAGTATTATACAATAATATTGTTCCGGCTGAAATACAAATTCAACTTAAGGACAGACCTTGGAACAAAACTCATTCTTAACCAGGGGAATATCTGTAAAAGGTAAGCATTGAGAAACCAAGCATGTGCGGGAGTAGTATTACCCACATAGCTTAAGTAGAAAGGTCAAATTATGGATGTAATATACCAAGTATAATTAAAAACTTTTCCAAGTAAATGTCCTGTGAACTGAACTAATGTCTTCCTGAAATCAGCTAGTCCAAAGGATGCACTTTTCTACACTGAAACAAGATCACCACATGTGACTTTTAGAATTTTTTAAAAAGCCATTTCAAAAGTACTTGATACTCATTATAATATTATAGGGGGAAAATCCTGCTAGTATGAACCATTGAATGGAGGGGGGCTGAGGAAAAAATCAGGCAGTATTAGAGAAGGAGAATAAAAGCACTGATTCACTGAGGAAGTTCCATGACATGTATGACAATGGATATTAAATCAAAGGCATATATTATAACTACCCTGACAGATATCTACTGCAATGCAGAATGCCTCGCAATATGCCAACACCTGCACTAACCAGCAAATGAGCAAGATGATGTAGCAACACTTCAGAATAGAAAAGGGGACATTTGCAAGCTCTTACCTGTAACCTGTGCAACAACTGCTTGAGAAATCCTCCGGTTGGCCAGGAAGGCTTTGATTTCCTCTTTTATCACGCTGCTGTCCCTCCTATCAAAACGTGTGGAGTTAGAAAAATAAAAAGAGACAGAGAGAGAGGAGCAAAGTAGAATTTGAAGATGCATTTGTGGTGGATGATGGGGAGGGGGTTGATATATTGCCTTTGCCAGCAGACATTTCTTTTAATCAGTGTCATTGGTGGATCAAAGCATACAAGGAAAATGGATGAGTCGCGGTCTGTATAAATTCATGCAAGTCATATGGAATGTACAAAGTTTCATTACAGGGGATGAATAAATCTCTGCAACTAACATCTTGGGGGGGGTGGGAGGAGGGGAAACGGCAGCAGTAACAGTTTCTATCTTTAAATGAGGCTCCCACAAAGGAAATATTGCTAAAAGGAGAAACCAGAGCAAACCACATTGACACCTAGATTTAAGAACCAGATTGTACCTGAAGCAAATTATTGCTTCAATTATTAAAGCAGAGGTTATTTTGTTTATTTATTAAATTTATTAGAAGTAGGGACAATTTAAATGTGTCTGGTATTACATATAGAATGATTCTACCCCATCTTCTTTATTTGGGTGTGGAGATCTGTAGTACTGCAATTAGTATCTTCCTACAACCAACACAAATGTGTTACTCAGTGAACAGCTACTCTGAAATTCATTAAGGGGAACTAAAGAATATAGCAACAGCACTTAGACTTATATACCGCTTTATGATGCTTTACAGCCCTCTCTAAGCAGTTTACAGAGTCAGTACATTGCCCCCCAACAATCTGGGTCCTCATTTTACCAACCTCAGAAGAATGGAAGGCTGAGTCAACCTTGAGCTGGTGAGAACCGAACTGCCAAACTGCTGGCAGCCAGTGATCAGCAGAAGTAGCCTGCAGGACTGCATTCTAACTACTGTACCACTGTGGCTCATGTGTTGCACACATCAGTGCAAAGCATAACATAAAGCTGATCTGTATGAATGGGTTTCTGTGGGAGTGAGAAGCAAAATGGAGCAACAAATTCCACAAACAGGTCAGGAAGACAGAATTGGCTATTTCATAATTACGCCTCATAAATCTATCTGCTCTAGACTATTAAATCTATCCTAATTATCACTGTTCGTTTTCTCAATGCTAGGAAAAGAAGCAATATTCAGTATGAAACTAATTAGAATGGATTTGTGAGAATGGACACTGGGTAGAAAACATGCTTTGCTGAGTAATAAACAGAAGTAATAGACCCAAATTTTAGTAACTGATGTGGTGAAGCAGTCAATAGATATACAAATCTGCTGTTCCAACATTGCATGGCCAAAAAGTAAAAGTCACATCCATAGCTCTTTAAATTTCTTTAAATTTTCATTCTTTTATAACTGAATGAAAAACCATACTACAGTAGTACTTTCAGTCTTAAAAGTAATTCTAAATTTAAGCATTATCTTCCTTGATTCTTTGTTTCTTTTTATTCTGGCAAAATCAGATAAACCATGTAAAATACAATTTAATGTGCATAAATATGATACTCTGGTGTGGATAATGTGTGTGTGTGTGTGTATGTATGTATGTATGTATGTATGTGTATATTATTTATCAGCACAAATAAAAACACATATATATATATATATATATATATATATATATATATATATATATATATATATATATATATATATATATATAATTTGCTGAGTTCAATTTTAGAGTTTGCATAATTATAGCCAATACATATTACTTTATTGCTGACTCATATATTAATCCAAATAATTGTGGATGTTTTTTTTTCTTAACTATGTCTGATTATTTGTTTATATATTAATGTAGCAATAGCAATAGCAGTTAGACTTATATACCGCTTCATAGGGCTTTCAGCCCTCTCTAAGCGGTTTACAGAGTCAGCACATTGCCCCCAACAATCCGGGTCCTCATTTTACCCACCTCGGAAGGATGGAAGGCTGAGTCAACCCTGAGCTGGTGAGATTTGAACAGCCGAACTGCTGAACTGCAGTCAGCTGAAGTAGCCTGCAGTGCTGCATTTAACCACTGCGCCACCTCGGCTCTCTCTTTAAAAGACACATTGGGTCTTTTAAAAATCCATATTCACTCCTGGCCTATATTCCATTAAACTACACAAAGCAACTGTCTTCCAAGTCCAGTGCTTGGAATCAGAATTCTATTTTGGAGTATCTATTTTCTTCATTAAACCAAAAAAGATCCCCACAACAGCTTTTCTTGACCTATTCTAATAGAGGATGATTGAAAGACACTAGGTTGGGGAAACTGTTATGCTTGAACCTTTCTGGACCTAAACAATGCATTCAAGGGTTCAAATGATTAGTTGCCATGTCAGAAGTGTCACTAATTGGTAGTTTCACCATGTCAGTTTTTGCATTAGATAATCATCCAAATCCAAACTAAGGCTGTGAAGAATGCACCAGATGAACAAAGAGCTAAGTTCTCCCTTCAATCCAACTGTCCTAAGACAACTAAGCTTTGATCTGGGAAAGTAAACAAAGCAATTCAGAACTATCCAACTTCCTGAAGTGCCTTTGCAGGGAACGGTAAGAGAAAGAAGTTGGGAATGGCTAATTCTTCATCCATAATATACAACTTTGCCTACCTCATCAATTCTTCTACTTTATCATCTACATCCAAGTCCTCCTCCGAGGCTTCAAAGCTATATGACCTTTGAGCCATGCTATTTGCCAGAGGGTACCGTGTGGGCGACATCTTCCCATTGAAGGCAGACAACCTCTCGTTACTCTCCCTCCCATTTTGATTGGTAGTGCAAGGTTGTGGGGAGGTATCATAACTGTTGCTTGGAGATGGGGACATCCCAGAGTGCTGGGTCTGTGTGGAAGCTGTGGCTGTAGAGGAAGACGCTGGAACATTGTTGGTGCTGTTACTACAGGATCCACTCCCATAGGCAGACCGCCGCCCAAACTTGTCACTATGTTCCTGGTCAAGACGGTCAAAGGTTTCCAAAGCATGGAGGATTTCGTGGCGTGTCATACCAGTACGCCGCAGGCGTTGAAGTAGATCTATTTGCTCTATGGTGAATCTGGGTTCATCTGTGTAGTGAAACATGGTTTCCAGCAGACTGGGGGGGAAAGATGAAAAACATATTTCATTTAAGCAGTTCCACTAAATGTAGATGAAGTTTCTCTCCTCAGCATACAATACTATCAGCCACAATACTCTGATAAAAGCACAAAGATATTCTACCCACTCTTCAGAATGAGCCACATGGCAGGCATTATTTATTATTCAATAATTGATTGTTTTTGAACTAAGAGTTTCTCTTTCTCTACCATATTTTCCTATTCCTGTTTTTCCACTCCAGAAAGCCCATATCTCCATGATAGTACAACTCTCTTGTATATAGGATGCCTTAGTGTTAATATGTTCAATCACCCTGATAAGCCTAGGAAATATAGAAAATGAACAAATAAATAAAATAAATACATAAAATCTTGCATCTGAAATCCCAGGGAGCTGTTGACAGATTAGGCAACGTTGAGCAAGCCGGATCAGAGATTTGACTGAATTATTCTGTTCCCATTCTTCTTTTTATTTGTATGTCTGTTTATATAAAATTATAAGCCTGCAGGCAGACATTTGTCATTGTTAATTGTACATTTCATACTGTACATTATATTTTAGTTTAGCTTCTTGAAATCAATAACTATCAATAGAGGCCTGACCTCCTTTTTTGAAAGCAAGTTCCCACATCAATACAGTAACCTGATTTTGCAACGCCCCACAATTTCAGAAGCAATGTTGTTTTATTTATATTAACATTTTAAGTCAATTTTCCATCCAAAGTCCTTCAAAATAAATATTAGAATTAATCAATAAAATATACATTTTTAAAAAGAAAGACATGTGCCCAGCAGCAGAAGAATATCATGAAATTATAAGTAAAGCAATAATCCAATATACTGAGGAAAATCATTCAAACTTTGACATTACATGGAACAGAAGATGAGATGGTAATAGAAAGAGAATTGTAAAGAAGCATATCTTGCATAAGCTATGGACACAAACATAGAATTCTATCTCTAGATCTATCCCTAAATTCTATCTCTTCTAGCCCTAAAAAACAGGGGCGGGGGAACACCACCAGAAAACAGTTTCCCTTTGTTTTTAAATCTTAAAGCCTTTTTTGTGTATTATTTTTTAAGATTTAAAAAAAATAGTTTAATTTTAGATAGCATATAAATCATGTCATACTATATTTGGAAACACTGACATTAAGATAAGAAATAAATGAAAATGTGAAAAAGTAAATAACTCTGAAAGTCTCCGAAATATCCAAAGATAATAAGACAAAATGTATTTTTTGAACACTGGATCCCTCCCTCCCTCTCTCTCTCGTGAAATTATGTTATGTTTTCCACATTGGTTTATTACAGTGGTGGAAACCATCCCAAACACATTGTTGTATTTGTTATACCACAATCCTGATAGCTTCTTATGGCCAAAATTCAGTTGCTGCTACCTGTCTGTCTCTCCTAAAGAGGAAAAATTTAAGTACTACATTTCTTAGAACTCAGCAATTTGTATCTCCATTTGTAGATTAAAAACCAATTCATTCAATACACATATTATTATACACAATGTTATATACTGAATATACTTTCATAAAGCAATTGTTACACACAAAACATCTACAAGTTTCTAAGGTAAGTCTTTAAGATAAATCAACATTAATTATTGCATACAATTCCATTTTTACACATATTTCATTATCCCTACCAAAGGGGAAAAGTGGGAGGGTGGGGGATATTCTCATATACAATGTTTCTGGAAATTCTACATCCATCTCCAGATATTTGCCAGAAAGTGATTTTATTATAAGCAGTGATTGGAGAAGCCTTTTTAATGCAGAGATAGGCAACTAGTATCTTCTAGCGCCTCCTGACTTAAAAATACAATATAAAATAAACGCTAATCTGTCCTTTTATTTTAAAATATTTCTAAGTCCAATCAACCCTCTCAGTTATTCTTTAAAAAAAAGAAGAAAATGCTGGATTACAACCTTATGTTGCTGGAGAGAATATGTTTTCCCTGTCCAGAAAAAAAAGAAAAAAAGAAATTGGGGTGGCAAAGAGATTCTCACTAAATTAGCAAAAAGAGGAGGAAGGAACAAGACTTCACAGTTGTAGTAATGGGTTTGGTAATTAGGCAGCCATTTTGTGAATAAAGGCATCATGGCAGCCAGTTTTTGAACATTCAACAATTCTCAAAATTCCAAACACGTCTGTTGTTCTAAAAGGACAATCTATATCCATCCTAATGACTATAACAGTAGCGAGCACTTATAGTTTGGGGTGGAAAGTTTTGTCTGTTACATTAACTAAAATTGAACTGGTGTTTAGAAAAGAATTTGAAGAATTACAACAAGGATGGAGAGTACTTCTGAGCTGATTTCATACAAAGATGCTTGTTATCTTACACCGTTTTTCTGGACATAACTAATGGCCAATATAGCTTAAAAAGGAGTCTTCCACTGTGAGGCTGAGTCTAAGACTACATGGCAAGTGCTCTACTTAAGGTGTCACAACTCCCTCACAAATACATTACAGTACTCATAAGTGGAAATAATTCCCTGTAGTTTATTGGAGAAACACAACTGTTTCATTTTTTCCAATGATGTGTGTGTGTGTGTGTGTGATAAATTCTGGAGGACTTTTAAACTGGGACAAATAATTTTCTTATAGGAAAAGATGAAACATTTTTAAAATGATCTATTTCTCAATCCTTCGAAAATCTGATATTTACACAAAGTTTATTAATCAACCAAGGAGTGTCGTTTCCCTTCTCCCAAAGCAAAAAGCCACTCTAAGAAAACATAAGCCTTTTCAAAATTTCCCACTATGTAAATCCATAAAAATGATATCCTATTTGTATATTCTGATATAAACCTGCAGAATTTTTGTGAACACCACTTTAAATAATATCATATCAGCTGGATTCTATATAATTTGTGATTTATTTCAATATACTAATAACCAAATAACAAAAACCAATAATGGGTAATGGAAGAAGCAAGTGATGACCTCATATTAATTAAAATAACAAAGACTAGCAAAGGGCAAAAGAAAGTATGAAAATGCCAGAATTCAGATCTTTCACATTTTTTTTCTTTATTTTATACATGGTTCAAAATATATCTTCTAGAAGTAAAAATTTATCCTTGTGGACAGAATTTTTTTTAAAACTCCCACTTTCACCAAATATAATCTTTATGGATAGGAACTTTGTCAGCAACCAAAGAAATGAGTTGGCAGGCAGGCACTTTGCTGTTCACCAGGTATCATGTTGAAGTTGTGGACTTAATTCATTTATTTTGAAAATGGAACATTAAATGTGAAAGTATGGAATGGATTGATCCTTTATTGGCAATTGCCATTAAGTGCAAGTAAGTGAAATGGAAATTTGAAGCTTGACAGAATCTGAACTGGTATAGCACTAGTTAAAAAAAGCAGGTTATATTGCTTATATTGCAGAAGCAGGAAAAAACACGCAGAGAACTATAAATCATGTTTACAAAAGTGATCTGTTCAATTAAGTATTATGATAATTCCATGATGGGGAACCTATGGCACACATGCCACAGGTGGCACGCCAAGCCATTTCGTAGGGCCATGTGCGCACTGGCAAGCTGATTTTCGGCCTTGATTTCCGGATGTTTTCGGGAACGGACTTCCGGTTTGCGCGTTGGGCTGTTTTTTTGCCCTCCCCAGGCTCCTAGAAAGCCTCTGGAGCCTGGGGAGGGCAAAAAAACAGACCTACTGGGCCCATCAGAAGTCAGAAAACGGTCTGTTTCCGGCCTCCAAAGGGCCTGGGGGTGGGGTCGTGAGTCAGTTTCCTTCCCAGGCTCCAAAAAAGCGATGGGGCAGCAGGGGGTGTCATGCACAGTGTGGGGGAGGCATAAAATTATTGGGGTGGACATGCAAGTGAGCGCGATAGCGCATGTGCACATGCTTTTGGCACCCGAGGCGAAAAAGGTTTGCCATCACTGCGATAATTACATTTGATAAACAAACACAGATTTGTAATATATTCTGCTATTTTTTACTTTTGTAATTTGTAAAAATAAAAGAGTGAATGTGTCAAGAACTTTGTGAATTTTGACAATGACTAGCAGCAAAGCTCAGCTACAAATTTTGGATAATCAGACTCAATATCTGCTAGGAAAAAAATGTCCTAGAGCTATCTAAGACTTAGGAGGACATTTGTTTGCAATTAACTTAAACAAAATCTATCCTATCTTGAGATTATGACGCTGCTGTTTCTCCAAGGAACAAGTACATATTTTCCAAAAATACACAACTGCTTTAAGAAATAGCAGGCATTCCTGAAGCACTTTTTGATCTTTGAAGCCAATGTGCTTGCATAGCCCTAAAATGTTCCATTGTAGAAAATCAAAGACATGAGCATATAATAGACTGCTGTCCTTAATAAACTTACTCTAAGTCCCCCACTCTCTCTCCTCCCAAAAATAACTTCTTTACAAAAGCATGCATAGGATTACACAGTACATGAAGATGCTGGAGTTACTGACAATTTTAATAGTGGCTTGACATGTTTCCTCTTAGAATGTTAAAGATTCATCAGAAAATGTCATCTAAATTCTGAACAATATCATTTTGCACATGTATACACACATCGCTGACTCTTAAATGACTATTTTAGGAGAGAAACCCATTACCATTTCCAAAGACACAATTTTGGACAATGTGTATAAATACTAGGTATCTTGTGTTACAGATACAGAATTAGCTGCTTCTTCCACCTGTGCTGACATGAACTTATTCTGCATTCTGTGCAACTGTTTTTAACAAGGCTGTCACAACAATAGCATTTTTCAAGCCACAGAGGAATCCCAGTTTTGAATGATGCCCTACTCTTTTGAAGCACTCAGAAATTCAAGAAGAAAATTGCACGGTGGAGATAGAAGACAACACACACCATAATCTTCCCAGCAATGTCTTACCTTTTTAATGGAAGAGTTAAACTCACAGCAATTCTACTTGTAAACTGCATGCAAATCCCTAATGTAAAGGTGTCCTGTGTTTAACAAGCCAATTTACGAGGCAATTCTGCAACCAGACATTTAAGAATAATGTGATGCTCCTTGTTAATTAAGGGACATGCATCCCCATTAGCAGTTTATCACTACATAATGTTTGAAGCCCTTCTAATTTGCTACAACTACTTTAATTGTATTACTTTAATTTGTTTCTTATGGGAGAAGGGTGAACTGTTTTTTTCTTTGCAGAAATTAGCCCATTAAAAAAGAAAAAGAAAAAAACAGGATCTGGTCGTTTGTTTTTGATTTAATAAATGAAAAGCAGACCAGTTCAGATTTGCAACATGACATTCCACTTATGAAACTAGAAGAGCAGGAAAATGTCAAATTTAACCATCTCTGAAAAAAAAGTTTTTCTCACAATTAGAAACCAACCAGGATTCTTAATTTCTTCTCACATTTCTGCATTAATGGTTTTTGTCTCTCTTAAATCAGAGCGCATATGTATTTTTAAAAGCAGTGATGGAGATTGGGGATTTTCCAAATTGATCTATCAAGAAATTTTGATGGACTTGTTTCTTAAACTGCAATTATTATAGTTCTGCTCCATCTATTTGCCACAGAAGAAGTGAGAACTACTCACTAAATGTGCTGAAAATGTATTTCTAGCTGGTTCCCCTCTAGCTGAGATAATCCTCATTCAGATCAGTGAATTATCATTAAAAATACTAAAACTTTTAAGATGTTCTGTATATTGGTTACATGACTTATTTGTTAAATTTATTTGCTGCTTATCTCACCTTCAATGTGTGGCTATTCTACGCAGCTTACAATAATAAAAACAAACAAGCAGAAAGGAGTACAAATAGAACAGAAATAAAATAATAGAATAAAATAAACAATGGCAAAGGAATATTACGAGAATAATATATCGATAAGTTTTCCTCTGATTTATTTATTTATTTATTTTTTGCTTTTGCTGAATTGGGTGTTTTTTACTGCATTGTAGTAACAGTATCTTAGACTCGGGGATTACTGTATTAAATCCCACTGTTTTAATGATGTTTACTGATCTTTGATGGCGGTGGTGGAAGCATCTAGCCCATTCTTCATTGTTAAAAAGAAATCCCAAGACAATTTCAAGTAACAGTCTATGTAAGCAGGATAGAAAGAGTATTAATACTTCTCAACGTTGGTGTTGGAGGACTCCTAAGAATACCACGGACAGCCAACAAATAAATTGTTGAAGACATCAGTCCAGAGTTCTCACTCAAGGCACAAGTAGCCAGGCTCAAATTATCCCACTTTGGACACATTATGTGAAGATCTCACTCTCTGGAAAAGGCTTTAATGTTAGGGAAGTGGAAGGAAGAGAAGAGAAGGGTGGATAGACTCAGTTACAGTGATGACTGATGCAACTTTGGAAGAAATGAAGGATGAGGTTAGGGACAAATTGTCATGGACAAAATCTATCTATGTGGCCACTGGGATTCAATGCCGATTTGAGTCAGTACAGTACATGTTGTTGTAGATAAAATATAGCAGAACAATAGCAAGAGGTTGCCAGTGCTCTTCTGTCCTGTGTGTTGGCTTCCTGGAAATGTCAGCTTAGCTACTATGGGAAGCTGTCTTACTTTCAACAAAGTGGTTGAGTTTCTTCTTAATCTTGATTCATTCAAGGGTGATTAACCCTTCTGAGAAGATTTCTGTGCCAGAGGCTCATTGCAACAGCCTTAATCAGAGAAATGCAGGGAACAGGTAAACTTGAAATAGCCATAGGAGTGGGTTTTTTCGAAGGAAATATTTACATCCTCTCCTGTTAACTTTTCTTCCTTCAGCCCACTTTGATGTTTAGACATCAGTCTCTTCTCACAATTGCTCAGCCCCAGCGACATTCAGGCTAAAACTGTAAAGCAGACCGGGTCTGCCCAGCTGCCTCTCCAAAATGTTCTGTTTAGGCATGCAAAGCAGGATGCTACAAATGCAGAAATCTGTTGTGCACTTTCGATCAAAGCGATGACAGTTAATAAGAACAGCCTGAGACATCTGAAAATAAATCCAGCATAATCAAATGCTTGCCAACACGACTTGTATAACTCAAGGCAAGAATGGAATAGCAATAGAATAATAGAATGAAAGAGGCTTTCTTTTGTCTTGAAGTCCTTCAGCTACTAAGTGGAACTGGGGCTTTGAGTTGCATGATACTATTTTGCCAGGCAGAAGTTGATTTCAGATTTCACACCAAGCTGTCCTGCAATAACAATGATTTAAAATCCACTTTGTTTGGGCTTTCAAAATCTATCATTGGCACACCATTACTTAGAATTGTTTGTATCCTTCATACTTCTACATGGGTACTGGCTTCACTCTCTTACATCTGCAGTAGGGGTGAATTGCCACTAGAGTGGTCTTACTGTTCATTTCCATCCTTCTCACTGAGCTGACTAGCACCTACCCAAGCTAGCCAGTGGGAGGGCACAAAAAAAGGCCAACCAGTCTGAAATCTTGTTCTGGACACATTTGCTTTTGGGGGGGGGGGGATACAGAGAACCCAATCAGAGATTGTGTAGAGTGGGAGTGGAAAAATGTACCTCTCAGAGAAACTATGTTATGGAAAGGGGGATGTTATAAAGATTGGCTATAGAAGGAGGAGAAAAATCCCAGAAGCCAGGACAAGACTTCCATCAAATAGGAAGTAGAAGGCTTGCAGTTCAAGGAAATGTTGGAAAACTAATTTCATAGTCAGCAATTTTGGAAGGCCGTTACAAGAAAGTCCCCTATGTATCCTGTGTTCAAAAGACCATTGAAACTACTGCTCCTGTCCTGTTATATTGTACACTCTAAGGATGTTTAAAATTCCTTACCTGATAAAATACCTAGGAAATTCTGATCCTTTATATGTACGGATGTTGTCAGATCAATATGATTCAGTCTCCTTGAATATAGCCAAATTTTATATATTTAGACAGATTCTGATTGCTCATTGATGAAGCCACCACTAATTATATTTTATCCCGTTTTACTTAATTTTATTTTAATGTGCTTTTATCTATAATTCTGATCTGTGACTATAATAAAAATTATCTCTTTCATTGCCTTTACAGTTTTGTTTTTAGAGAAGGAGCTGAAAGGATAATTAAGATCCAAGAAATAATGGAGAATTGGGATATAAGCATTGAGTTTGGATTGTGCCAGTATGTGGAAGAGGCTTTTATTCTTAACTCAATAAACAAATCTTGATTTAATACATTTGTCTACATTGGTTTTCCATACTAGCAATATATATGGAGATAGTCAATCATTGAGTCCATAGTTGTCCCAAATGTGTTTTTTTCAAAAGGCAATTGGACTTTCTTTGGTGGGGGGGTTCCCTTGAAAATGTTTCACTTTTCATCTGAGAAACTGCTCCAGTTCTTCAATGAACTGAAGAAATTTCTTGGATCAGAGGTGAAACGTTTTGAAGGAAAAAACCCCAAGGAAATCCAGTTGCCTTTTGAAAAGCACTTTTGGGATATACTAGCATTGGAAGAAATATCCATCTGGTTCAGTTCCAAAAAAGACACTGGAGGCTGATTGGAAAGAGGGTTTAATGGTGAACAGAACCACCAAGCACCAATGGTCCTCATGCAGCTGAACACATGGAGTTGAGAGAGAAGGGTTTTTATACCTTTCCTTGGGCTTTGCATTTGAGCTTTCTGTTCCTGTGCAAGAACATGTTGCACAGACAAGAGCATTGGCTGTTGTCAGTTTCCTTGGGGTCATGTTTGTCTGAGCTACCATCCTTGATTGAAGTTTGCTGGGTGATGCAATGTCCTTAGGAGATTGTGCCATATGGTGAGCTCTGCTGCTAGATGGGTTAATCCTATTAGGTCCTGGAGGGTCATGTCTTAATCCCATCAGCCCAGAGCTGGAGTCTTCTGTCTTGTAGATAGGCTGGCCCTGTCTTTCTTAATGGGCACCAAATATCTGCTGGGGCTAGGGAACTGTTTTCTGTCTTTAAAAACATGTTTCTCCTTTAGGGAAATATAATATTCTGCCTTTAATATTTCTCAAAATATTTCATTCTTCTAGGAGGTGGGCACTAACTTTCTATACTAGCAGTGTTATAATATGGCATCTCTCCCGTGGAAGTGAAACTCAGGCTATAACTATAGTTGATTAAGTCACAAAGCTGCAGGAAACAACTTCATAGTCTTGGGTCTTGATGATTCCTTCAGACATCATGCAAAATCATGGCCTTAACTACAATGCAATGGGATACCTCATTTTAAGCAATGCACAGCCGCTTAATGTGTCCAGTGCAGACATTCTTCAATTATGTAAATCCACATCAAGTATGACATGAATATAAAGTGCTTAGTGTTGCTACAGCCTTCTCCTCCATCCCCCACCCCAAAAAGCTAGTCCTTTCAGATATGTTGGGAATCCAGAATTCCCAATGACAACAGTCTGGGAATGAGTGGAACAGAGCAAAACATCTGAGAAGAGGTCACTGGCACATTATTATTATTATTATTTTTTTAATATCAATACAAAATACTTAACTGTTAAAATAAAATCAAACCTCTGGTTAAAATGTATTTCTTCCACTCATTGATCATATTTATCTATAAAAGCTGACAATGGCAAAATAGGATTTTTTCCCCTTTACAAAAAAAAAATCTTCATGCTGAGGTTTCTAAAAACAAAATGCTTACATCATCTGAAAAGAAACAAAATTTCCCCCAATGCTTCATAAATACTGGTTTGATACATATATAACCATCTCCCTGTGATTTTCAAGAGCCGAGGCAGTAGCTAACCATCTCCCAAAGCCTCATTTCATGACAAAATGAACTTCGAAATCTCTGCCAAGTTGTGACATGCCAGTTGATTCTCGTGAATGAGGGTTTAACCTCTATGGCCAATCTCACAACAATTTAGATCTATTGGGAAGGGTAATGCTTCAACCAAAAGACTAAGTCCTGCTCTTAGTTTTCAACTTCATGCATTCTTGTTGTTCATAGTAGAGTCTTGAAATGCCCGGAGATTTGAATGGCATGCATATCCATGAAAGAGAGAAAGACATAGGGAAAGTGCATCAATATAGGTAAGCAGATTATTAATGGCTTCATGGAGTACATTTTTTAAGGCTCGCTTATCCATTGCTTCTTCTTCCTATGAATCATGAGAACTCACTTGAAACCTAGGATAAAATTGTCTTAAATCTAAAACAGCACACACAATGCATTTTCAAAGCAGTTAATGGTGTATAAATGGGACAGATTATAAATAGTAATTTGCAGACATTTTATACCCCAGGAACCCTTTTCCTTTAGTTTGACTAGATGAGGATCCTCTGTGCCACAAAACTCCACTGAAGAAGAATCTTCAATATGTCCCCAAGATATTCTGGATTCACATGGAGAAACAATCAACCATCAAGTTTCACCATCGCCACAGGTGAAATTAGAGTTAGGTAATGAAATTGCCAGAAATAACCTCCAACACCTCCTTTTAAAAAGATCAGGGGAGAAACTCATTCTCTGGCTAGTAATTGCTGCCAAAAATATACTACCTTTGCCATTCTAATATCCTATCATAAATAATAACTGGGGATGTGGGAAATCATTATCTAGTACAAGGGTGTCAAATTCGCAAGCCATGGGCTGGATGCAACACGTGCTGGCCTCGCCCCCACCCAGTTTAGCAAAGGGGAGGGGGAAAGTCCCGATATGTCACATGATGCCACTGTGACAATGTGAGTTTGACACCCCTAGTCTAGTACATAACAGGGCAATAAGTAGAGGAAGGCAGACAGTTTAGACAAGTTGATCAAATGATCTGTCCTGGAGTAACTTTCTAAAAATAAAGAAGAAAGGAAAAAATTCAGGCAAAATTAATAATTCCTGTTTCTGATTGCTTTATCCATTTCTTAATGATCTGCCAGGAGAAATAATCAGCATAAGAAAACAGTTTTTCTTGTTTGCACAGGTGTGTATTGCATTTTCAAGCAAACAGGTTAGAATCCTACTGTGGAACTGGATTTATAATCATCTGGATTTGAATTTCAGAGCCTTCTTCCAGCATAGAAGCAACTTGCAGCATGCGGCACTTGTTCTTGTAACTGGCAGGCACTATGAAATCTTCATAGGCAAAGTCTGAACAGTTAAAACAAAATGCTCTATCCTTACTATTCAATTTAGTGGTAACCTCAGCTTTTGCTCTGTAAGAAACATTATAATCCTTCCTAGATTCCCCTCATCACAGCAAGGGAAAAAATGACTAACAAATTCACATTCTAGACTGTGCTATATTTCTATGGCATGCTTCAATGTGTAACTTAGTTTGGCTAAGAAAGAACTGAACTTTTGAGAGTGATCAATGGCTACTTTCTCAGTCTATAACCTAGCTGATATTTGAAAACACAGCACTGTAGAGCCAAATAAAACCCTTTCTTTTTAATCTCCTTGCACTATAAACAAATGAAATGTTTATTACTTAGAGCCATCCAATCATAATTCTTTATATCTGTATGTTTGCCAATCACAAAAACAATTATTGCATGCTGCATATGTAGAAATGCTCAAGTTGAAGTTCAAATCCTTTTAAGCAATCTGTAAAATGGAAATATTTATGACTAACAAATGTAGGTCATTCATAAAACAAGCACTCTTCCAAAATTTCATATTTAAAAATTGTATAAATGTAACAACAAATATAAGTGAACTACTACTATCTAGGGCAAGGATGTCAAACTCAATTTCATTGAGGGGGGCATCAGGGTTGTGTTTAACCTCGGGGTGGGGGCTGTTGGACATGGCCAGGGTGGTGGTAGTCAGCTTGATGTCACTCATCATGGGTCCGTTTTCAGCCACGATGGCCCACACAGAAGACTCGCACACTCTGTTTTCGGCCATGATGGCCTCCTGCAGCCCTCTCCCAGCTAAAACTGAGCTCGTGAAGGCTACATGCGACCTCCCTGAGCTCTGTTTTCACTGGCAGAGGCATTGTGGGCCGGTCCTTTACTGTTTCCAGGGTGGGCCTGTGGGCCAGATCTAAGAAGCCCCCCTGCAGGCCGAATCTGGATCCTGGGCCTTGAATTTGACACGCTACTCTAGGGAGTCTAGACTATCTGGAAACCCTTTCTTATAACCTTTAATTACTGGCCCAGTGGCTGGGATGCATCCATGTTATAGGAATACTCTTTATAAAGCTAATGAAAATCACAGTCACACGACCACATTTCTGTAAGCTTGGGAGGAATTTTCATGAAGTAAAATACAAACCACACCATCAGCATGAAAGAGCACAAAAAATAAAACCCATATTCCTCGTGTGGCTTCCTAGGTCTGCCTTTCCTAACCTGATGCCCTTTGATGTATTAGACTAGAACTTCGATTATTGCCAGCCAACAGGAAATCCTTAATTCAGCAGTAGTCTGCAAACTTAACAGAATTACGGGCTCTCAAGCCTTTGGCCACAGACAGAGAAAAAATAGTTGATGTTGTACTTACACCACTGGAAAGGTTCTCAGCATAATTTACATGGGGAGAGGAAGGTCAGAAAGCCTCTTGGAGGTCTTCAGTATTTGTTATCATTCTGAAACAAATAAGTAGGAAGACATTTAATTTTTACATAATTTCTTAGAAGTTATTTTTCATATTATTGCACAGATCTAAACAAACACTTCACAAACAAGCAATGATTATTCCATTTTCTACCAAAGCCATATAAAGTCAGAATCTGTCTTAAAATAGACAGGACTCTGATGGATAGGAGGGTCTTTTTGAAATATTTTTACAGTGTCTCACAACGTAAATGCATTTGGACTTGATGGGTTGCAAAGCTGTAATTATTGAATAAAACACAGACCTAAAATACCAGTTGCTCAGAAAGATGTATAGCTTTAGAATGACAAATCAACATAAGCTCCAGAGAAATCTACAAGAGTGATTAAATAAGGCAGGAATAACATATCACAAGCAAAGAATGGGAAGATTGGGCATATCAAGTCTAGAGAGGGAAAAAATAATGGTGGTACATTTTAACAATTCTCCAATACTTGCAGAAAAATGGCGAAAAAGAGGGAAACTTTTTTCAGATCACCTAAGAAGTTAGTAAGAAACATGAATAAGATTTGTAATAAACATCCTGCAAAGATATCTAAATTTAAAGGGATATTAAGCAGACACAACAGCTTTTTACCTTTACTTTGACTATACTGAAATAATTTTTTCAAGGTCCACTAAAAGAGGAGTAGTTCATGGCTGGAATTTCTTTTTATTTCTAGAGCAACATTATGGATCTCACATATGCCAATAACTTTAACATGATTATGCTCAATAGTTTGTTTTGCTTTAAAAAACAGAATTCACAAACATCAGAAAAAGTCCATCAGCTTGATCAAGCCATAGAACTCAAACATCTCTGCTAGATCAGGCCAAAGGCCAACTAGTTCAGTGTTGATGACATTATCAAAAAAAATTGAGCGCTTAACCGGCAGTAATGCCAGTAGCAACCCACTCCTGACATCCTTAGTAACCTGTCCATTTAGGAAATTGGAAGATACGTGTCCATTATATTGAACAGACTCAATAGCCACATTTGTAAAGGTTGTTTCCTACATTATCTGCCATATTTACCATGCAAATTCCCTTGTGGAGTAGCTGATCTTGCTGCATGTCATGCAGGGATTGCAAACATTCGAATAAGTGAAAAAGAAGTTGCAAACTCAGGTTTAAAAACAGTACCGCACCTTTAAAATGTGAAAATCAAATCTCAGTTGGGGAAAACATATAAGACCTAAGAATGTAGACATCCCTGCCAGCAGTCTAAAGACAAAAAAACAGAGTCCAAACATTCATAGTGACTTCCAAACTTAACGATGGAAAAAGAGTCACTTTTTCACTGTATCATTTGTTTTCAAAGGAATCCAGTAGCTGAAGAACAGGCAGTATGTTTTTTGGATATCCCCTACCTATCATGGCATTTCAAAACCATAAGGCCTCAACCCTTCAGTCTGACAAACATAATCTTAGTTTGTCTTCCTAGCATTAACCAGGCAGAACAGCAAGTATCATTAATCTGTATGACTAATGCAGAGGTTAAACCTGACAAACCTTTGTCCTGTCTGCATTATTCATTAATGAAATTAACTTGTTAAAGGGGGGGAGGGGGGAGAGGAGGAAAGGGAGAAACAGAGATTGAAAGAGGAAGTCAGCCTTCCTTCCCTCTCTGGTGCATAAATAGTATGCAAAAGAGTGGAGGAGAAAAGAGGGAGGAATTCTGTATTAGTATGAAAATCAACTGTAGCTGCAACTGTAGGATGGAATGAACAATCCAATCCTCAGCTTAAAAGCTGCTCTAAAAGGCAGCTCAAATTTACAATGGATGAGCCTTCATGGCAATCTGTTTTTCCGATATTAAAAATCTCATTTTCTCAATGCCAAGGACAAGTGGAAGCGTGAGGCACTGGAGTATCAACTCGGCATTTGTCTCATTTGACATTAAATCATTCTCATTTTCAACTTGCATTTTCTAATATCTCCTTGGGAGCCACTTCAGTTTTGTTCATTTCTCTTTGACTGCAATTAAGATATTGGAGTACCGCGTCTCCACCTTTGCCTCCACCTTCTACACTTCCTCTCAGAATGGTTTTTTTTTTTTTAATTTAACCAGTTTCTGGGCAATTTAGAAGACCAAAAAAGTGCAGTTCCCACGAAGATTCACCGGCCCAAAAAATTAATTCACCTTAAACCATAATGGAGGAATATAGTATGTATCGAAGAATCAGCTCATATTCATTAAGATTCAAAAGGCAGTTTCACGACGAAGACACCGAAAGTGATTTCTTGTTCTAAAGAAGTTACAGTACTTCCATCTTTTATCATAGCCAGACTGTGGCCCTGAAATCACTTATCAGATATTAATACATATCCTCCAGCTCAGGATCCCAAATTTCAAATGAGCAGCTTTTGGGGAATGAGAGTCTAAAATTTTGCAATAATATTACATACTCAAACTGTCACAATGTATAAATAAACAGAACATCCTCCCACCAAAGATTTCACACAGCAGTTATCCTACTTTTTTTCCTACTATTTTAGTTCCACTTTCATGAGTATGCCAATTAGTTCAAAGACAAATACTACAAATGCCCACATTTATTAAGAACACAGTATGCAGAGGTTTTTTTTAAAAAAAATAAAAGAATACAAGTTTCTAGTCCTTCATCTACGTAGAAGAATTTGGAAATGACAGAGAGAGACCAAACAGCATTTCCAGAGCAGAAGGAATCAACAGGATCCAGATCCAGATTGGTATTAGTACCAATCATAATTTTAAATTTATATCTTCATGGGCAAATACTTCCGGCTCTTAAATACCAAAGAGTCTAAAGACAAAGATGAAATCCAAACATAAGCATGCTGGTTCTACATGCAAACCCCTTTCTTCGATTTCTCTTTTCATTTTTTAAAACTTTGAAGGAAAGCTCCAGTTCCCAACTACTAGCCTCGTTTTTTTCTAGCAGGCCTTTGGGCCAAACGATATAACTAGGAAAGCAGTTGGAACGGCTATCCATTGCCTTCAGCAAACAATATTGTTATTATTTATTAATCGAGAGGGTCGGTTGAAAAGTCAAGAGAGTGGACAGGCAGAGGGATCAAAGTTCTGTCCACGATATGCACATTAAAAATGGGTGGAACTTCAATGGCACCATTGGGCTGCCAACTTGACTTTTTGACCACACCCAGTGAACACTGCTGTTATTATTATAATAATAGTAACAACATAAAACAGAAGCTGGAAAAAGATAAAATTAATATTTTGGTCTTTGGAGAGAATACTCCCAGGGGTCTTGGCAGATGTCACTCTTTGCTATTTGTGTGTGCGTGTAGGAGCTGAGCTAAGTGGGCTTCTTGGGTTTATGTTGGCTTGGTTTTTTAAAAATATAGTGGAATATTAAACTGCACACGGTAGGTTTCCTTTGGTGAAATATATCAAATTTATATTTTGACACAGAGGAGTCCATCTCCAACTGCTGCTTTCTTGCCTTGGTTGCTTATCTTTGTGACTTCAGCAGCCACTCGATGGTCGTTAGCAAAATCAGAACTTAATCTACTGAGATGAACACCCAGGGATTCTATACATTTAATTTCCCACATTTCCTGCGTCAGCTTTTCTATCCATATGACCACACTGGTTGCACCATAAAAAGGCTACAACCTTGATAGATACAGGACGACAAATGCTGCCTTATGCCACTTTAGACTACTGGATCACACAGTTGAAGTACCAATACTTTTTCAACTTAGCTTCCCATAGTCTTTGATAACTAAAGATGCTGGAAAAATACTTAAGAGCTTCACCAGACAATGCTCTGGCATTGAACTGTGGCCCCTCCCAGGGCAAGAACTACCTTCCAAAGCAGTAGAGCAAAAGCTTCTCAGCCAAGGAAAAACAATCCCTTAAGTGGCTATTGATGCTTGCTCTGCGAGGCAGCAGGAAATCTAAGATACTAATAGGGCCTCTAAATGGCTATACTAAGTGCTGGAAGGTACTGATCTCCTTTGGCTTCCTCCTTCAGGTTCTCTGCTTAGTTTTGGACTTCGGCTTAGAAGACATACGCATGACTTTTCCCTCCTCTGTTTAGATACAGCACTGGCACATTTTCAAGTGCGATAACAAAATATCGAAAGCTTCATTGCAGCAGGAGTTTCCAGTTCTTCTACTTGTTGATTATTACCTGTTAAGAACTGTTTGCCCCAGTGATGAAATTCATTTTTTTACTACCAGTTCTGTGGGCTTGGCTTGGTGGGCGTGGCTTGGTGGGCATGGCTTGTGGGCAAGGCAGGGGAAGGATATGGCAAAATCTCCATTCTCACCCTACTACAGGGAAATGATACTGCAAAATCTCCATTCTGAGGCCAGCCAGAGGTGGCATTTGCCGGTTCTCTGAACTACTCAAAATTTCCGCTACTGGTTCTACAGAACCTGTCAGAACCTGCTGGATTTCACCCCTGTTTGCCCCCCAACTGAGCCAAATGTTAACTGGTACCACCTCAAAACTCAAATTGTTGAGAAATAAGGCCATCAGGCAATTAACAGTCATCAATGATATCTGAAGTGCTTTGATACGCCAAAGTGAAAGAAATGAACTGTTTAAACCTCGACTCTGTTATGGATAATTTAGGAAGTTATTAGCCAATTTCTCTTTCTCTCCTTTTATAGGGCAGCTGACTTTACAATGGCATGTATCAATCAACATGTATTAATAATTAATCAATGGAATAACATGCCTCCTGGATTTATGGGTGCTCCATCACTGGAGGTTTTCAAAAATAGGCTGGACAACCATTTGTACAGGATGGCATAATGTGTCCTGCCTTGAGCAGAAGATTGAACTACAAAACCTCTGAGGTCCCTTCCAGCCCTATGATTCATGTTCTATGTATGTTAGTCAAAAAAATTCTCAGTATTTTCATGAAAGATTACATGAGATTTTCAAGCATGCCAGAATCCCATGTAACTCATGCAAGATCCATATCCACAACAGATTTGAATAATGTTTATTTTTTTTAAAAAATCATCTTGGGTACTTACCTCCTGAAAATATTGCCAGTTCCTGGCATATGAGGTTATTATTAGAAAGATAAGTAATGTTGTAGGAAAAATCCCTACAACCATTCTTATTTATCCAATCAGGTACATTCCAGATATATTAGATCACAGTTCCTGGGCAAAGCCAGCTGAGAATTAAGATAATTATAATTATAATTCACCATGGGCGAACAGGTTGCAATATAAATTCAATAAAATAAATAAATTATAACCAAACTCAACTTGAATTCTTTCTTTTGTTTTTAAATAGTTGATTAACACAATCAGGACAGAGCTTGTGGTTGAAGGTCTGTAGATATTCTCAACCATCCAGGTCATGGTTGTCCTAAAGTGCTTTTCCAGGAGGCAACTGGATTTCTAGTTTTTTCTTTTGAAGATGTTTCATTTCTCATCCAAGAAGCTTCTTCAGGTCTGATAGGATAGTGGGTAATGGAAGGGTATGTGCAAGGGATATAAATCCTTCCATTCCCCATTATCCTGCCAGAGCTGAAGAAGCTTCTTGGATGAGAAGCAAAACATCTTCAAAAGAAAAAAAACACAAGAAAGTCCAGTTGCCTCCTGAAAACGCACCTTTGGGACACTTATGGTTGAAGGTACCAAGATCTAACAATTTAGAGCCCAGGCTTCAACCCTGGTTCACTTTTAGGCAGAGCAAGTTAATCATGATCTAGCTTAGAAAGCATTTTGGATGGGGCCTTCTAATAACTGTGTACTGCTTTGTTATCCATTTGCCGTCCCAATGCAGGGCTTACCAGAGTTGACTCTAGAAAATCACCTACCACTTTAATTCTCCTGCAGTGCTTCATAGCAACATTAAATCAAGTCCTTTGGAGCTTGGTGGGAAAATCAATAAGGCAGGCACCGTAAATCCAAATCAAGTGGGCAGACCAAAAAGGAGGAACAGCAGAAATTGTGGGTTTTGCTGGGATGGCTGACAGCTGCATAAAGATACTAGATGCTGCACTGTTTGTAAAGTAGCAAGCTCTTAGTTGCTGAGACCAGGGAAGAAAATACGTGTACAGGTAATCCTCACTTAGCAACTGCTTAAAGGAAACTGTTTGAAGTAATAGCAGTTTAAAACAAAAACCTAACAGCTGACCAATAATTGAATTTATGACCTTTGCAGCATCTCCTTCTTCTTATTTTCCTTGCTTATTTAGCCCATATCAAGAATGTCCTCAAAGAGAAAGAACCAAAGCAAAAGAAAGTAGCAAGAAACAAAAGACAAATGTAAGCATAGTCACTACCACATGATTTTATTTTAGTGATTATTTTGCTTAACGACCGAGTTGCTGGTTCCAATTGGCAGTTGCTAAGCGAGGACTATCTGTACTCATATTTACAAACAGGCCAATCTACAGTACAAAGGTTAACCCATCTTATGTGTTTACAAGAAAATCTTTTCCTTGCAATTTAATTAAAATGTGGCAAGTCCAGCAGCAGCAATAGAAAATTGCTTTGGGAGTCAGACTGGTCTGTGAGCTATCATTTAACAACTCCTAATGCAGGCTACATAACAGTCACCCAACATATATCTCTGTCCCCTAAAAACAGCATACAGACCTATTGTAAAAAGAACCAGATGCAAAAAAAATAAAGCAAACAGTTAAGGCACAGACAATTCCTTCCTAACCTTTACATAACTGGGTCCTGTATCCTAACTAAAATTTAACATTGGATTATTTTGGAAGGGAGCTGCAGAAAGCATTTCAACAGGGGCAGGCTAATAAAAGCACAAATATGGCAGTATTTCGAAATGCATAATTTAACAAGAGGACAGCCTGCCTGGATTCATAAAAAGCGAAGATCATGGCTGACAAATCTGCTTGAAATCTGGTTTTATTATATGACCAAATAGTTAAATTAGACCAGAATGAAATGGCAGACATACATTATTGGGATCTTTGGAAAGAAAGCATTTGTTTTGGTACCTTAGGCTGATTTACAAAGTCATAAAAAAAAACCATCATGGAATTGGGGGTGGGTGGATAGGAATAAATGGATTAAATGATACTGGCCAAGGAGGAAGGAGGTGATGTCAGGGAGCGGAAACAGTTTGGAATGTGAAGGGAGGAGGAAAAAGGTCAGCTTGCCATTTTGTTTACCTTGTTGTATTATAAAGGACTCCAAAGAGAATAAAAATATATGTTGACTGTTGGCTGTACAAAGGCAGCAAGGGCTTGGGACTTCATATCAGGTACAGGAAGGAAACTGTGTAAAGGAAAGACGGTTGTAAACGTAGAAACAATGTTGGTTTCCTGTAAACCAGGAAGGGCCTGAATGTAGAATTAAAAAATACTCTGTGTAGTGAATATAAGCGGATAAACCTAGATAGATTAACTACCATGTCCAAAACAGGCTGGGAAGTCATGTACATTAGGAAGAGACATGTACCGTCTCTTCCTAGATGTTTCCCCAACCCCCCAAAAAAATTCACCCTTAGGCTTTAAAGTGAGTCCCACTGTTCTGTTAAAGCAAAGAATGGCAGAGCTTATTACTGACTGGGGGGTGGGGGGAGAGTTGCTTCTATGCCTGGCCTAAAAAAAGGGATTTTATTCTCAAAGCTAAGCTTCATTTTTTCAGTTTAGGTAACAAACAGCTGAATCACTCTTGAATGTCTCTTTTCAAATTATGGGTATTGCACATGCAGCCTTGGTATACTAAAACAGGTTATGGCTTTCTGATAATTACTTCGGGTTGCCAATACCTATATTTTATTTAGTTTTATTTCAGATCAGCAAGCCAAACTCCTTTGTTGCAGTAGTCTCTACTAATATATTGGTTTGTTTTACCAATGGTATTAAAAGACCACTTGCAGACAGCACTTTTTCACAGTAACCCAGAGGGTGCCAAAATTCTGGCTTATTGTTAAATGCCAATACAGCCAATAAAGTCAATGATAAAAAAAAAGTAAAAAAAAAAGTCTGTCTTCATCACTTCCCCTTTCATAGACCAGGAAATATTTACAGATTTACAGAATTGTTGAGAGGACAAAAAAACAGGGTCATTGTAATTGGAATGTTCATATCAAGTAATCTTTACCACTGTGTTCAGCATAAAAGGATCAAGAATAATCAATTGTACTAAATGCATATGCTCTTAACTGCCTGGTTAATATTAATAGCTTAATTGCAACTAGCCAGTATAAAAAGTTGCAATCCTATTTAAAGAATAAAATAATGCAGTTAGCTTTCTTTAAGCAACGTCTGGCATACTGACGTGGGAATTTTATAGATGGTGGAAACAAAGTCAGTGGGTTCAAGTTGTGAACCAACAGTGGACAGGTAACTTCCAGGTAAATTCTTCTGCCCTATTTCTTGTTTATACTACAAGGGGCATTATATGAATCGGTGGAATGGAGTTCCTTACAAACTGGCAATACACTAAGGAACCTCTCTTAATAATTGATTCCATTCTTGAGATTTTTACTATATTCATTTTTTTCCTACAGCAGTTCCCTGATCATCTTTGGGCTTGTCCCAGTTTGTCCAAGTCCTTTTCAAAAACTTTGGAGAAATGTCTATAGTAGCTTTTTGTTTTAAAACATTTCCTTGGATCAGTTACAAGTATCTGTATGTAGAACGTACTCAAGATTCTTATATATGCTTTATGTTCTTTGCCCCCTTCTAAAACTTTAGTGGAAATGGACATCCATATGGACAGTCTTCCCTGTCAGAAGCCCTTCAGATGTTAACTTCAAAGAACATGTCCATAATGGATTATGAGACCTGAAATCCAATACACTACGTAGATACAAGATTATAAAAGTCAATGCTAATAGGGGCAGTATGAATATTGTTATTGAATGCATACACTTGGGCCTAGTAAACAAAGGTTTTGCCAAGTGCCAGTAGAGGTGACTGCAGAAAGAAAAGAGATATCTCCCACATGATAAAAGTTTACATCCATTTTCATGAGCAAATCAAAATATAAACAGGGTAAAGCCTTTTCAAAATAAACTGTGAAAAGTGAATTCAGAGAAAAGATAACTAGAGTTCAATATTGGAAAATAGTTAATTAGTTAATGAAATAGCTCACTTTTTACCTTTAAAAAATCAATATTTTAAAACTGTTTACAGTGTAATCAGATTAGCAAACTGGAAACCGAGCTTTCTCAAGAACTTGCTTTCTTTACAAAGCCACTTTAGAATTCTACACAGGATAACATGTTTTTTATCAAAATGGACTTGTGCAGGTAGTCTTTGACGTATGACCACAATTGAAACCAAAATTTCTGTTGTTAAGTGAGTTTTATCCCCTTTTACAACCTTTCCTGCTTCAGTTGTTAAGGATATCACTACCTCAGTAACCCGGTTGTTAAGTGAATCTGGCTTCCCCATTGACTTCGCTTATCAGAAGGTCGCAAAAGGAGATCACATGACCCTGGGGCACAGCAACGGTCATAAATATGAACTAGCAGCCAAGCATCTGAATTCTGATCACATGGCCATGGGAATGCTGGAAAGGTCGTAACTGTGAAATACAGTCATAAGTCACTTTTTTTCAGTGCTGTTGTAACTTTGAACAGTCACTAAATGAACTGTTGTAAGTCGAGGATTACCCGGTAGTTTGCCTTCCTGTGAAATAAGGTCATTTAAAACTCCTTTACTTTAAATAGTTTAATTAGATTACTTTATTTATATATTTATATTCTGCCTTTATTATTACTTTGATAAATAACTTAAGGTGGCAAACATATTTCTAATATACCATGCATTAAAGATATAGTATATGGAATTACAAAATGATATAACATTTTTTCTACGTTGTTTGTTTTCTTCACATTGGTATCAAGCACACTGTTTTGCAATGCATGTTTTAGTATATTACATTTCCATTTAAAAAGGGTATTTTTAGTTCATGTCGGCCTCTTTTGTGCACTTGCAGGAATCAACAAGGCATCCCATTGGTATAGGGAAAAAAGCCAGCAAGTAAGAGAAAAGACTAATCCCAGGACAAACAGAAGCCATTTCTGCTGCTAAATGTATAGGCCCCCAAAGACGGAGCAGTAAATGAGCTATTCTTAATTTGCATGTTAATAAGCCTACCATAAATTTATGCTGGTAGGAATTTGTGCTAAAAATAACTTCAAAATTCTGGACATGTTGAAAGCAGCACTAAGTCTCCTGAAATAACAATAATCTTTTCACATTACATCACTCATGTCACGCCATTTTGTTGAAACAAATGCAGTTTTAAGAAATGTATCTTAAATCATTTTCTTCGCTATGATAAAAATGCACAGCTGAGTTAATCTTCCTGTCCTCCTGGACAAAAACATATTACATTTTTTTACAAATATCATGCGTCTTCTCTATGCAGCCCGATCAACAAAGCACCCACTCCAAGCTGCCATATAGACACCCTGCAAAGGCAATTCACTGATTTTCAAGCACTTTAATTATTCTGAATTCATATATTTAATATATATCATGCCGCTTTGTTGCCATTCGAGCAATAGGGAGTTTTTTTGTAAAAACAGTTTTTATTTGTCACTTGGCTACGAATATCTGGTTATGTTGGTTATATCTGGCTGTTTTGGAGCAGCAATGATATACTGACTTTTGTTAATACTTTACTAGTTAATTGTCATTTTAAAAACTGTCTGATGAATATGGAAAAAAATTATAATAGGTAATTTCTTCACTATGTTTCATGCTTTTCTTCAAAACATAAATTAAGTTAAGGTGACTGCCTTCCTTTTTCACCAGTTGCAAGTGGTAATATTTAATATTCAATTTAGCTCACATTAATTTTAAAGGCTGCTAACTTTTAATTTTAGTTGGTTTTTTTCATTAACTTTCCCCATGATAGTCACAGTTTAATTGTCTTCTTGCTTTGCTGTTGGAAAAAAATAAATGGGAAAGAATAAAAAGACTATAGACAGAAGGCAGACATTTACTCAGAAAAAGATGTAGCGTCTAAAATAATCTGACTATCTGTGAAAGGCAAAATTGATAGGAGCTACAGGCAATCCTCGTTTAGTGACTGCCTTGTACAGTGACCATTCGGCAGGTATGACGCTGATGATGGTAACTTATCATTATTATCTTTTAATGTGTACTGGCTTTTAATGTTTGTTAGCCACCCAAAGTCATAAATTAAAATAAATAAAACTTGGCAACCAATCCTCACAATTACTATCCTTGCAAATTTGTGAGTTGATTTGTGATACCCTCTGAACTTGATCGTTTACCAAACTAGATAACATCATCAGTGCTTCCTCCTGGTCTACCAGTTTGTTCAACTGAGATCTGAGAATATTTTTCATAACAAGTTAGCTCCACTGCTTATTGCTGGGCATATTTAAATAAATGTGTATAGGGCTACAATACAGACTTATAGTTTAACACCTAAATACCTAATCAGAATGCTTAAAAAACTTACCCATAATAGAAGCAGCAGATTTTTGCATGGGAACAGGCACTTTGGCTACAAATGTAACATTGCCGTAAAAAAGAAAAGAAAAGTAGTAGCTATAGCACTTAAACTTATATATCACTTCACAGTGCTTTACAGCCCTCTCTAAGCCGTTTACAGAATCAGCATATTACCCCCAACAATTTGGGTCCTCACTTTATCCACCTCAGAAGGATGGAAGGCTGAGTCAACCTTGAGTCGTGTGTCTCGAACTGCCGGCAGTTGGCAGTCAACAGAATTAGCTTGCAATACTGCATTCTAACCACTGCGCCACCACAGCTCATTATTTATTTATATTCCACCTTATTATTTTTACAAATAATTCAAGGCAGTGAACACATTTAATCCTCCTTGCTCCTTCTATTTTCCCCACAACAACAGCGACCCTGGGAGATGGGTTGGGGTGAGAGAGAGAAACTAAGGTTATTCAGATGACTTTCAACAGATTGATATATTAATATTGTTGTGGCCTTAATCAAAAGTTTATTAGCAACAACTTTACTCCTCTGAAGCATTTGATGGATCTTTTGAGAAATGCCTGTGAATAGAAAGCTATTTACATATTTAGCTAGGGAATATTAAAATTGTTTTATGTATTGAAATATGTGAGCTATATTAAAATAAAACTTTGAAGATGATTAAGTGCATATTAAATTTATCTGCCTACCTGCATCATTTTGTAAGTTTAGTTCTGCAGTGAGGAGTAAATTTATAATTAAAAGGATTTGGGGGAGAAAAAAGGAATGGTCAAATAGCTTACTACTAGCAATTTAGTAAAATGCATTTTCAATTAAAAGTTTCATGTATTCTTAACAAGTAAATAATCAACATTATTGCCAAGATGCTTTAAGAGAAGATATTATTTTTCCATTATTCCAATGGGAATGTATTCAAACTGAAAAGACAAAGGCACTGGCAGTATTTTGGAGAGACCCAATATTTACCTATTCCGTATGAGTCATTTCTCAATTAAAGGAACTAGGACTAACATGCATTCTAACAAGTAAATGTAAATTATGTAAGCAACTAATATATAAATATGAGTATTCAAAAGGAATACCTTAGGAGTTAATCAGCAGGGGAGAGGAGGTAAAAATATCCAGCTCACTTGTCTGTCTGAAAATGCAGTAATCTGTTTTTCCATACATTTAAATCATGTTGTATAATTTTTCTCAACCATGTTTATAACCACCATATGAAGCCATTGGGTGAAATCATCTGTCGCTATGTGGTGTGGTACCATCAATATGCTGATGATACCCAGCTACATATCTCTCCCCCTGGCAAATTACACAATGCTGTTGATGTCCTATCTGTCTCGGTGTTTGGAGGCTGTGGGAGTTTGAATGGACAACCACAGGCCTTTTACTGAATCCTGGCAAGACTGAGTGGCTTTGAGTTTGGGAGCCTTCAAGATCCAGAAATTTACCATTGGGGTGAAGCAATCTGAAGGTCCTTTGGGATTCATATGAACTCCAAGATCAGAGCACTGTAAGCTGCGCTAGATGCTTCTGCGCTAGTTTGCTTCTGAATTCAATTTGAGTGCTGGGTCTGACCAATGAAGCCGTATGTGGCATGAGGTTTGGGTTATTTGAGGGTTTACCTCTTCTCCCATGTTACATCTACCTATCCCATCAGTTGCAGCAGAAGTTTCATCTGATGGGATTCAGGAGGGCCTCTTCTGTCATGGCCTCTGCCCTTTGGAACATCGTCCCTCCTAAGGCCAGATGGGCCTTTTGGGAATCCCTGTAAACATTTGCCATTTGGGCCTGGGGATCCTGTAGAGATATGGAGCCTGCAATATGTTTATTGCTTCTAAGCTGTTAGGTAGCACTCTCCTGCATGCTATGGTCTTTGTAAATTTTTTCACTTGTTTTTAAAATCATTATTATTTATATGAGTTTTATTTTTGGTTATTGTAACCTGTGAGCTGCCCAGACTCTATAAACAGAATAAATAAATAAAAAGTTATGTGTAGTAATACCAGAGTCAATAACATGGTATTCACAATATCCTGAAATGCTATCTCAGCACCGTGAAATTAAATAAGGTTTTAAAAAACACTCGCCCTTAAAAATGTCCATTATCTCACTTCAAGGAAGACCTTAGTATTATTACATGTATTTTTTGAAAAAAAGGATTGATCCTTGTCCTTAATGGGGTGGTGACACCCTGCCAGAGGAGAAAAAGGGGAGGAGCACCAGATACTCTCATGAACAGTTTCAGAGAACCCTAATTATTGGTAAGTCTCTCTTGAGACATGATCTAGAGAAGACACTCAACTATCCTGCTTACAATCTGATGAGACTAATAGAAGATTCACTTTTGTTCTCCTTGTTCTACAAAATGCTTAGCTTGCACTGTGATAAGGCACACACAGAAGCCATTTTGACTATTGTTATGTAAGTGGGGAAAGGGGCATTTCCTGGCATGTGTTTTTTTAAAGCATAAGATTTTAACATCATGTTAAAAAAAATAGTATGATTAGGAATGAAAATAAATAGGAGGCAGCTCTAAGTGTTGCTTTCTACTGCAAAAAAATAAATAAACACAATTTCCAGTCAGTGCTACTGATATAGTAATAAATTAGCACTAAGTACTCCATTAGGATCCAGAGCTCTTATGTTTGGGTAGAATTTCCCTTGCCACTCTGCTCACCCTGGGCATATCCTTCCTCTCCAACTCCCTAGTGGGCATGGCCTCAGGGAGATGGACTGATAACTAGCTGTTATTCATTCCAAAGGAAGTTTTGGATTAATTTGAAAGACAGATCACCAAGGAAGCTCTAATCATTCCCCTTTGTTTAGAGCTATGAGCAGACCAGGTTGAATGTGAACCCTGCCATCCGAAATATCTTTAAGATATAAATCACTTGATATTTAGATTGTAATATCCCCAGGGCATGCACCTAACTCCTTATGCTTTGTAAAAGGGCTATACATACTGGTACTGTATAAAAATAAGGGTGGAAATATGAATGATGGTAGAAGTCATATTCAGATCTAGAAAACATCACATTAATTTTGAGAAACCCTAATGCCATCAGAGTTCTAAGGAATATCATATGGTGGGACATTTTCTGTCATGATGCCCACCAACCTAGTGATCTGAGTGAACAAACTGAACAAACCTGATTTGTTAAGACTAGTGGAGACTAAAGGCCAGATTCTACTGTGAAGTTCCGGAAACCCCACCCTCCCTAAGCTTAATGAATGAATAAGATGATGAATGATAAGCTTACATAATAAAGTTTAGTAAATTATAGCTAGGAAAATCTCCTGGTCTAAATGCAGGGTTGGAAGACCAGAGCTACTCCCAGTGTGTTTCACTTACCACAATTACACCTACTGCAGGAGAAAAGCCATGTTAGTCTATGGGAGCCAAAATCGGGTGAAGAGTGATAGTATCTTTTAAGGCTAACACATAAGCTTCTGTGAATTGTATCTCATTTCATAAGTTGCCAAAAAATAGCTAAAACTGATGTAAGATTTAACTGGGATGAGGCAGGGGAAAGGGCAGAGGAAGACAGAATAGTTATGCAGATGTAGGTTACATGTACAACAGATTGCAAGTACCTCATCAATTAACAACTGTAATGTGTTAAAAGCTTATTGAATTTATTAAGACCTTCTGACATAGCATGAACCTTTTTGATATGAGTTTCACAGTCTTGTTCTCTATAGTACTGGTGAGGTTTCATTGATCCAAAAAAGTTAACTTGAGATCTACAATTAAATAAACTGGCATGTTAAACTATTCATTTGTCCTTGTTTTGAGTTCTGAGGTCCGATTTTTGTCCAGCAATTATTTCGTACGAAGTCTGATCTGTATGTCTAATGTAGAATCCAAAGGGACAGTGTTGGCAGATGATGTCCTATATATTACATTGGGATAAGAGAATCTGAAGGTCCCTCTTATTTGTGCATGAAATTTTAAGGGCCTATGATGATGCTGTTGTACACATGTGGGTACAAAGTATACGTCTGGATTTCTTGCAAGGTCTGATTCCAATGTTAGCAGCATTGTACTGTAGTTTCTTGTTGCTTATAAGACTCTGTTTTAGGCTGGGTAGTGTCTATACTCAAGAATGGGTCTGCCCCTCAGTGCTTGAGAAACTAGGGTATCTGTATCCACTATGGTGTGTAGCTTATTAATAAGGTATTTGAGTGGCTTGAGCTGCAGATGACAATCAATTGAGGGTTTTTTGGTGATGGTCTTCATTTTAATAGATCCTCTTTGGGAATCAATTAGGCTCTATTGATTTGTCTATTCAGCTTATTGGGTAGCTAGTTCAGTTTACTGAATGCCTGGTTTAATTCCATCAATTGAGTATCACTGTCAATGATCCGGAAAAATTGAGATAGCGGGAGCTTTGCTATAGATGAAAGATTTGGTGCTGTGTTGTTGGTGAAAGCTAGAAGAGTGTAGATATATAACAGGTATAATTTTGTACTAGGAAAGACTGCTCAGAGGGTTCAAAGAGATTGTATGTAAATGACAGATCCCTGTGTATGTAAACACTCATATATCAGTGGTGTGTAGATATATACATCCTTTATTTAATATAGCAGAGAGTACTGCGAAGCAAAAAGACTCCCTATCTCAACTTTAAAATACTTTAGGAAGATTTTCCTTCCGCCAGTCATTGTTTGAAATAATTTTGGTAGAATTCAAGAGAGTTCAGGAGTTTTTTTGAAGCTGAGGAACTAGGAAAGCCCATCTAACCTTTTCTGGTTATCTTCTGCTGCTAAGCAAAGTTTTATTATGTTTTTAACTGAGTCAGGTTTCTCACTACATCTGCCTAAATCACAGTAAATATCAACAGGCTATTTCCTAAAACTTGTATTCTGATGTTTTTACCTAACCTGCTATGTATTATTTTGGTACAGATATGATAACTTTTGTTTCGTCCAACACCAACCTAGCTGACAGCAGCTACTTCAATGACATGCAATTAACATATATTGACATACCTTCACCCGCCTTAATCCAAGCAAAAATCTTTTAAAGGTATGCATTTCATTTTGCTTTAAAAGACAGTTTTCCAAAAGATGCCATGATCTATTTGTTGTAGTGGTTAAGGTAGTGGCTAAGAAAACCTTAGAGAATGAGTGTTCTAGTCCTGCCTTAGGCATGAAAACCAGCGGAGTGACTCTGGGCCAGTCACTCTCTCTTAGCTTAACCCATCTCTCAGGATTCTTCTGGGGAAAATTGGAGGAAGAAAGAGTATTAGGTATGTTCACCACCTTCAATTATTTATAATGTAATGAAGGCAGGGTAAAAATCTAATAAATAAATACATAATCTAAAAAAGGATATTCTTTTATACTGTTGCAAAGAATGAAAATTAGCCTGTCACTAAGCAATATAATTCCATCTCATCTGGATTTTTCAATTAAAAGTTAATCAAATATATACCGTACTTCACAATATTCATCTTCAATAGTCATTTATTCACTCATCTTCTTCATGCACACATTTTTTAGCTGGACTAGTGAGGAACCACAAAGTTGTGTCAGAAGAAATAAAAAAGGTGTATTATTTACTATGGGAGATAAACTCTGCCATGCTGGATCCCTCCAGGAAATTCTTGATCTGTGTTGCTCAGAGTTCTCCCCTTCAGAGGTTGGAGGAAAGGACAAGAACTTAACCAACTAGAAAGACTTAGTCAAAAAAGTGGAAGTGGAAAAAACAGTTATGGAATGGAACATTTGTAACATGGAGGTCCCAAAAGTGCTTTTTCAAAAGGCAACTGGACTTTGTTTTTGCTTGAAGAAATTTCGCTTCTTATCCAAGAAGCTTCTTCATCCAAGAGCTTTCCAGATGAGAAGCGAAACATCCTCAAGCAAAACAAAGTCCAGTTGCCTTTTGAAAAAGCACTTTTGGGGCAACCATGACCTGGATGACTGAGAATCTCCATAAACATTGTAACATGGAGTTTTAATTTTAAGGGGAATGAACTATGCGTAATCAAATGCATGCATATAATGGACTTCAATAACAATGCTAATAACCCCATCAGAATATTTTCATAGCAGTACTAACAGGCGGAAGACCAGCAGAGAGCATCCATAAATACCAACCTGCAGTCAAAAAACATGATGAAAACTCTTTAATTTCACAATATATGGACAGACTTAACCATAGTTTCAACTGGGAAACTGTGACCATCCTAATCGAAGCCAACTACAAAAAAACTAGGAAATCAATAGGTCCATCAATAAATGTAAACAATATCTTCATACTATGCAAAAGAGACAAGCCAAAAAGGGAATAAAAAGACCCACCAGCAATCAGCATCCAGATGAGCATAGATTAACTCCAAGATTAACATCAGACCAACAATCAAGAAGTAAACAATACTCCAATCAAGAAACTGCCAAACAAGCTAACAATAAACAGTCCAACCAAAGAACCTCCAAGGCAGCTGTACCTACACTGAAAGGGTAAACCTTGATTAGAATATAAACTGAGAGCAAACCCCACTTCTTAGTAACACAGATGATATTATCTAGTTTGGGTAATGAAACGTTCGCAAGAAAACAACCAAGCCAAAGAGTACCAAGGTCCCTTCATTTCAACCCTAAAGTACAAATACTCTTCTTTATTGGGACTTAAATGTAGATATCCTAGTCCTCATCCAAGACTCTAACCACATAACCATTACCATTGTACCCTGTACATTACCATTGTACCCTGGATTGCATATACATAACCTGTGTTTAATTTGCCTATTAAAATAGTAATTTCAAGTAGTATCTGAGAAGCAACTGATTATCCCAAAGCTATAAGTCAGTATTTCTCAACCTTGGCGACTTTAAGTCCTGTGGACTTCAACTCCCAGAATTCTGAGAGTTGAAGTCCATAGGACTTAAAGTCACCAAGGTTAAGAAACACTGCTATAAGTAGTCTATTTTCACCCCCTCTTTCTTTATTTTTTTTTCTTTACAACAACTCTTCCAAGAAAAATTGAATTCATAGCCACTCATTAAACTTTACAACTCCTAATATTTTAATATCTGAGAAGTTATGCTGGAACTGTAAATCACACAAAAGAAACCGTCCTTGGATCCAGCAATTCTTAACAACTATCGTCCAGTCTCCAACCTCCCCTTTGTGGGGAAGGTTGTTGAGAAGGTGGTGGCCTTCCAGCTTCAGCGTACCTTGGAGGAAGCTAACTATCTTGACCCCTTCCAGTCCGGCTTCAGGCCCGGCTACAGCACAGAAACCGCTTTGGTCGCATTGACCGATGATCTCTGGAGAGCCAGAGATGGAGGCTATGCCTCCATCCTGGTTCTCCTTGACCTCTCAGCGGCTTTCGATACCATCGACCATGGTATCCTTCTGCGACGACTGCGGGAGGTGGGGGTGGGCGGCACTGTTTTGCAGTGGTTCTCCTCCTACCTCTCGGACAGGTCGCAGTCGGTGTTGGTGGGGGGGCAGAGATCGTCCCCAAGGCCCCTTACTTGTGGTGTGCCGCAGGGTTCGGTCTTATCCCCCCTACTATTTAACATATACATGAAACCGCTGGGCGAGATCATTCGAAGGCACGGGATAAAATACCACCAATATGCGGACGATACACAGTTGTATCTGTCCGCCCCGTGCCAACTCAATGAAGCGGTGGAAGTGATGAACCGGGGCCTTGAGGCTGTTAAAGACTGGATGAGAGCTAACAAACTGGTACTCAACCCGGAAAAGACCGAGTGGCTGTTGTGTTTTCCTCCCAAAAATTTGGCTAATGTTCCATCAATCAGGCTGGGGGGACAAAATTTACACCCCTCAGATAGGGTCCGCAACTTGGGAGTCCTCCTGGACCCACAGCTGAGTTTTGACCATCATGTGTCAGCTGTGACCAGGGGGGCATTTGCTCCGGTTCGCCTGATGCGCCAGTTGCGGACCTACCTGAACCGGGAGGCCCTCACAACAGTCACTCGAGCCCTTGTGATCTCTAGGCTGGAATACTGCAACGTGCTCTACATGGGGCTGCCCTTGAAGAGCATCCGGCGACTTCAGCTAGTCCAGAATGCGGCCGCGTGAGTGATCGTGGGCGCACCACGGTTCGCCCACATAACACCGATCCTCCGCGAGCTGCGCTGGCTACCTGTTGGTCTCCGGGTGCACTTCAAGGTCCTACTTACCACTTACAAAGCGCTCCATGGTAGTGGATCTGGCTATTTGAGAGACCGCCTTCTGCCAATTACCTCCCTGCGTCCCATCAGATCGCACAGGGTTGGCCTCCTCCGAATTCCATCCGCCAGTCAGTGCCGACTGGCGACTACGCGGAGGAGAGCCTTCTCAGTTGCAGCTCCGACGCTATGGAACAATCTCCCCGTGGAGATTCGCACCCTCACCACAGCCCAGGCCTTCCGCACGGCCCTCAAGATCTGGCTATCCCGTCAGGCCTGGGGATAAAAAATCTAGTTTGTCCCCTCCCGAATGATGAATGAATGTTGTGCTCTATTTTTAATATTATGTATTGTCTTATGTTTTTTTTTGTCTTGTATCCCCTTCCCGTGTTTTGTAAGCCGCCCTGAGTCCCCTCAGGGAAAAGGGCGGCCTATAAATTATAATAAATACGAAATACGAAATACAAAAAAATTGTCAAATGTTTACAATTTCCCAATTTTCACTTTGGATTACTTATGTTACTTTATAAATTATTGGGACAGTTCCCATTGACTTCTATTCCCTACCCCTAATGTACTTTACATTTCCATAATGTTAAGACAATACATATACCTTAGTGGAGGTTTTTCTTTTCTTTCATTTTATTATCATAACATGTCTGTGCGATAAGTCACAAACTCTCCCCAAATCACTGAGCTTTATGGGAAGTGAACTTCAGCCTCAAATCTTAATGGCAACACCCTGTGATGGGGAACCTATGGCACGTGTGCTCGGAGTAGCACGCGAAGCCATGTTGCCTGGTACGCACGTGGCATTGCCCATTCCTCTTCCGGGTTTCTGGTGAGCATGCATGTGCAACGATCAGCTGGCCTTTGTGCATGCAGCAGTGCCGAAAACTGGAAGAGCTGGTCCTCCGTATTCCAGTGTGAACATGCTTATACCCCCCCCCCCGGGCAGCTCCTCTTCCGGGTTGCATCCCAGACGAGCACGCAGAATGCGCGCACACATGCACGCACTCCCTTTTTGGCACTCGGTGCCCGAAAGTTCACCATCACTGGCAACACCCCTTAGGAGATGAAAACTGATGACAAAATTTTGTTATTCCCAATTCATGGCAAAGGAGTCACATTGAACGCCAGTTTGTCAAATAACTGTTTGGGACTTGGTTAATTAAAAAAATATGAAAGATATTCATTTATTAAATTTCCATGCTGCCCATCTTGCTGATACAGCGACTCCGGGCAACTTACAGTAAAATAAAAGATAAAAAATACTACAAAACTAGTTAGGAAAAAAAATGAATTGAAAGCTAAAAAGCAAATCGATGGGCGTTCTGGGGGTACAGCTCTTCTCTACTCAGTTACCCACTCTCGGGGGCCTAGGGGCAGAGCTAAGTTTTTAGGCACTTCTGGAAGGCTAGGAGTCTGGGGGAGGACCTTGCCCTCTGGTGGGAGAATATTCCAGAGGGTGGAGGGATCCACAGTAGAAAAGGTTCTTCTCCTGGACCCTGTCAGTCAAAATGCTTTGGCCAATGGAATATGAAGTAGGTTCTTCCCTCTCAAATCAGTGGGGCAGGCTGGTCCCATTGGGGTGAGACAACTCCTCAGATCCCCTCAAATACCCTGGACCCATGCCATAAAGGGCTGCTGTTTGTTTTCATTTAGACATTGCTACAGGTATTAATAAGCTGAATGCATCTTAATCCACGATTAAAAGAAATATTGTTTAAGCATTCTCAGTAATCAAGCTTCTTTATTCTATGTCCACCTGTTCTTGCCTGTAATTAAAGATGAAGCACATTGCAGTATTATGGGTAAATTTAGAGGCTGCCCTCCCAGCCTTAAGAGCTTCTCTGAAGAACATCTGCTCCATAAAAGAGTAGCTGTTTTGGTTTCATTTCAGAAGGATAGCTCAAGATGGATTCAGATTTGAGACTTGATGCAGAATGACCAACTATACATTTCCTTCCTCCCACATGCTACTGTTTAATTTAAAATAAAATGTTAAAAGGTTGCAGCCAACTGACTTTCTCTCTCATTAACGCCTGATGATTCCTAATTGAGTCAGTATATTTTTACATTTAAAATGGTGATTTAACAGCTATATTTAACCCTTAATTTGGGGAACTGCTGGGTATTAAAAATCAAGGCCCAATTTGAAATTAAAAACTCAATCAATTTTTATTTGCCCTGATTACCAGGTCCAATTTGCTCCAGTTTATCCCAACTCAGCTACATAATGGTGCAAAAAAACAGATGAAAAGCTGCCAGTAGTTGGTCCTAGACATCTGCACCTGTTTGAAATAAATATATCCTGTGTTCTTCTGCACAGTAAATATGTGCACAATTCTTTAAGTGTAATTCTTATTTCTACTGAAGCTGAATTCACACAATTCAATAAGCCATTGAGAAAAATAATTTCTTTATGGTTCAAAAGTTTTATTTCTTTTAAAACAAACATTTCATCATTCCTCAATCAGTAAGACATCGGAGTACAATTTTTTGTGTGTCAAAATAGTTCTAGTTTACCACCAAATTCTTGTCTAGCCTAATGTATACCCCTCCCTCCCTCCACCCTCTCCCCCAACCCCCTTCCTCCTCCCCCCCCCGACTTCCCAGAACCCGTACACGGTATGGATTGAGAAAAATAATTTCTTTAAGTGTAATTCTTATTTCTACTGAAGCTGAATTCACACAATTCAATAAGCCATTGAGAAAAATAATTTCTTTAAGTGTAATTCTTATTTCTACTGAAGCTGAATTCACACAATTCAATAAGCCATTGAGAAAAATAATTTTTCACAACTAGTCAACTGGCTGTAAGTCTACAAGGAGACCCTGAAGCCAATAGCCCACCCTTTTCTCTATTTTATTTACAGGTAGACTCCTTTGATATAAAAAGTATCTACCTGATATTATGCCCATAAACCCATGATCGCGAACCTATGGCACGGGTGCCACAAGTGATACGCAGACCCCTCTCTGCGGGCATATCAGCTGTTGTCCCAGCCCACTCCACTGTACCCTATTTTGGAAGGCATGCTGCACCAACCTGGAAGCCAAAAATGGGCAGCGGTGGGTGAAGTGCATGAGCAGGGGGGGACATTGGGGGGTCACACAGACATGCACGTAGGTCATGTGTGCATGTGCAGGGCACATATGGGGTGTTGCACTTACATGCATGGGAAGGTGGGGGCACACAGGATGTGTGCACGCATTGCATTATGGGCGCGGATGCATGTGCTTCCAGCACACGACAACAAAAGGGTTAGCCATCACTGTCATAACCCTTTATGAGCCTCTCTTCCACAAATCAAATTCCTTTTAGTTTGATTATATGCTATTTTTCTACCCTGGTCCAAGCAGCTCATTGTAACAATGTTATAAACCTTGCAGAACATTGTAATTTAATAATATACCATTCGTGACAAAACATGGGACAACAGGATAAAGTCAAATTCAGTGTTGCAATAAAATAAGACAATCACATTTAATAGTATAAGAAATCAAAAGCAGGATCAGCATTAACTCAAAAGAAAAAAATAGAAGGGGGGAATGGACCAACCTTCCCTACATTCCAAGGAATCCGTTAAAATTATCTGCTGTATCATTTCTATTGCACATTTTCTTCTGGCATGATTATTTTTATACTCATTGTATATCATTCTAGTATTTGAATGTATGAATTGTGGTTTCAAATATTTTTCACAACAGTAATAATACTAAATATAGCACAGCAGAGATAGGAGGCACTCGAGATCTTTTCCTTGCACCATCTTGACTGGTTTTAATGTTAAAAAGCTGGGGGGAAAGCACATTGTAAAGCATACTGTAAGGCTCTATCTTTACTTGCAAGAACAGTCGTGGGTCCTACAAAAATGGTAGATGGCTACAGTTCACTGCTTTGCTTGGAAATATACCATATTTTTCAGAGTATGTTGCACCTTTTTCCCCCAAAAAAGAGGGCGAAAACCTGGGTGTGTCTTATACACTGAATACAGCATTTTTGGCTGTATTCAGTGTATAAGACACACCCTGTGACCCCGCCCACTTTGCAAAAATTGACATCCATAGATAGGCTTTGGGGAGCTTGTAGAGTGTTCCCGGGGGCTGGGGAGGACAAAAACAAGTGAAAAATGGGCCATTTTTTGGGCTGTTTTTGCCCCCCGCAGCGCCCAGGAGCACTCTACAAGCCTCCAAAGTCTATGTATGCCCTGTTTTTTGTAAAAAATGGGCCCATTTTTGCAAAAACAGGGTGTTTTTTTCTGCCCTTCCCAGCCTCCAGGAGCACTTTGCAGGCTTCTCAAACTCTCTGCATGTCCCGTTTTTCACAAAAAAATGAGGCATGCAGAGAGTTTGGGAGGCCTGCAGAGTGCAAAAATGTTTTTTTTTTAATTTACATCTTCAAAATCTTGGTGCATCTTATACTCTGGTGCGCCTTATATTCTGAAAAATTCGGTACATGCTATCCCATTGTGAGGTGGATATTTAAAAGACACAGAGTAGGGACAATCTCACTAATTTTGTCTTCTGGTAAAAGAGACTTTTACAATTGGATGTGCTTATCCTGCTAGCCATTTGCAAATGGGCAACAGAGCTGGCCTTACTTTTAGCTTTTAATGCAAACTCAGCGGCCAGAAGAAGGGCCAGCAGCAGCATAATTCATCAGTTAATTATGATTCATCTTTAAGATGTTTCTTTTTGTCGCTTGTCCATTCTTTGCACCCGTTTTACAATCCATCTCATTAGAAATGGTATATAAAAACTGAATCAATTTTAATAGTTTGCTCCTTAGGCAGCTAGGCTTTCCAAATAACACAGGCTGAACATACTAAAAAAAAGTGAATTTATTTCCATACCAGGTTAACAATTATTTATCAGATTGTACAAATTATCTATAGGTACAGGATCCACTTTATTTTACATAATTTATTTCCCATCCACTAGGGAGAAAAGAATGGGGAGGAAAGAAATATTTAGTTACCTACAAAGCAGAAAAAAGGTGTAGTAGAATGCTGAAGAACAGGACGAAGAAAAAAAATTTAAATAGGGCCTAGACACAGAAATGAGCTGGAAGATGATGAGTCAGATATCAAGAAGGAAACAGTCAGTGAGAAGTTACATTTGGTGAGGGCCAGGGGTGAAATGCTACCGTTTTGGGCCAATTCGCCCGAACCAGACAAATGCTACTGGTTCTTCGAACTGGTAGTAAAAAAAAAATGCTTCAAAAAATAGAAAAAAAGTTCTGACAATCGGACGGCACAACTGATTGGAACTTTTTAAAGACTTTTTAAAGCATTTTTTTACTGCTGGTTCGGGCAAATAGGTTAAAAAATGTTTTAAAGAAGTTTATTATTTCTCCTAAAGTTAATAGCAATAACAACAGCACTTAGACTTATATACCGCTTCACAGTGGTTTTACAGCCCTAAGTGGTTTGCAGAGTCAGCATATTGCCCCCCAACAATCTGGGTCCTCATTTTACCCACCTCGGAAGGATGGAAGGCTGAGTCAACCTTGAGCCTGGTGAGATTTGATTTGTTAAATTGCAGGCAGCCGGCAGGCAGCAGAAATAGTCTGCAGTACTGTAACCACTGCGCCACTGCAGCTCACCAAAACCAAAATCTGCCCTGCTGCAATTTATTAGGAAATTTGAACCGGGATTAAGCTTCACCTACTGTTCTGTGTTTAAACTAGCCAACCAAATACCATTGGATATATGTCTTCATAGCTATGCTCAGCAGTCACTTTGTTATTCTGTGCGTATATAATAAAGCAGCTACCACATCACTTGCCTTCTTTCCTTTATGCTCCTTGCCAGCATAAACACTGGCAACAAGGATATCAGAGCTACATTTAAGGGGGGGAAAAGCAAGCACTTCCTGTTTCCCTTCTTTACACTCTCAAGCAGAACTGAGCAGAACTGAGAAACTAACATGATCCTTTCCAGGAACCTGAAGAGCATTTTGAGATAAGACCCAGAAAGTCCAGCATAAGTAGTAGCTGGACTTGTGTTGCTTTTTTTCTCAGGAGATAGTGAGAGGAGCAAGATGCTCTGAAAAGCAGTAAACACAGAATTGAGAAGCAACCGAAGATCGCTTCATGCCCTGTTTTCAAAAACATCTTAAGTACCCTGGGAAAAATGCCAATGTCAATATGGACTTTGCAAAAATGGGCTCCTTGGTATCGAAGAGAACATACAGTGCGCTGCAAACGGAAGACTCTCCCTTTGCTGCCACAGAGGAGCAGATTACAGAGAGAAGCAAGCATTTTAGAGGACCCGGCGTCTTAATCCGGCAGAAGGTTATGATGAGACAGCAAAGCTGAGCATTCTCTTCTCAAAAATAAAATAAATACATCTTTGCTACATCAAGGTCACTTGAACTGTTTCCCAAGTAAAGCTGAATTCAGCACCCTGTGTGGAAATCATGCAAAGCAAGCAAAATTGAGCATATTGACTCATTTAAAATGATTCATTCAGCCTCTAGTAATCATGGGGCATAGCAAGATGTAGCACAAGGACCCAAAAGGATAACCCATTTCTACACTGGCAATTGAGAGTCACTGGTAAGACTGCAGCCTTCTGTTACAGCCCTAAAAGTAAATAGTCTTTTAAAAAAAATCTTTCAACATCTTTATTACTTCTTTTAAAGTAAAGTAATTACTTTATTACTTCTTCTAAATATACAGATTGCCTTGCATGCTATATACCTCATTTCAATCTAAGTTATCAAGAAAGCTTTATAGTTTAACTAGCTGGGTACCCATGCTCCGCTACAAAACTATGTGATTGGGCTTGATAAATTAACACTTACAGCTTGAAAATTAATGATCGTCCTCTCCTCTCCCCTTCTCTCCCTCAGATTTGCCCCACAGAAGCCTCTCCTCTCCTATCCCCCTTCTCTCCTTCAGGCTTGCCCCACAGAGGCCTCTCCTATTCTCTTCTCTCCCTCAGGCTGGCCCCATAAATCCTTTCCTATCCCTTTCTTTCCCTCAGGCTGGCCCCATTGTCTAAACTCCCAGTCCGCAGGCTGGATGAGTCACACGCTGGTCATGCCCACACCCAATGGCAGTTGGAACAGAATTCTTTTCAGGTGGGGAGGGGGAGTAGATTGTCTAACTCCTTAGCATCAGACCATGTATCACTTGTGGCACCCGTGCCATAGGTTTGCCATCATGGGTTTATGGGCATATATATATATGCTGTATAAGAAATACTAATGATGTGATGGTCATTTCAAAAAATCCTCTCTTAGCGAGCACCTAGAAGCCAAGAGGAACATACGTGCCAAACTTCAAGTTTGTAGGCTTTACAATTCTGGAGATTTCGTGATGAGTGAGTGGATTTGGCTTTTATATATATAGAAGATAAAATTCTGAACCAAGTTTGAGTTCAGTCTAATTGTTATGGGGGATTTGCAGCGGTTTGAACTGGCAGAGGAAGTTTGAGAAAAAGTTACGATATTTTAAACCTTTTTATGCCTGCCCATTTTTCCACCTTTTTTCCTATTAATATTTTTCCCCAAGTGCAGTTTTATTACCACTAAAAAAAGAATCCAATTATGGTCTACCATTTTAGAAAATCCCACTAACTGAGAGATATGAAAGCAGCACACTGGCTACTCTTGGCTGTGTTACACAATGATATACAACACTACAAATATTGAGTTAAGAAGCTTGTTCTCAGTCATCTCCCCTTCCCATTTTTTGCTCAAAGAGGCAAACTTTTCCCATCCTGGGGAAATACTGTAGCATGTGAACACATTTGTCTGCAATTCTCAACAGAACTGGCAAAAGGCACTCATCAAAAGCAAACATTGTGGGCAGTTAGCTGGACACAGAGACATTTCAGGGAGATATATGCTACTGAAATGCAGGTGGACCCTCTGACTCCCTGTTCCCCATCCAGATTGTGGCTTTCAATCTGAAGCCAGAAGTGAAGGACTGTCTGCAAGATTTAGCCTTTCAGCCTCAAGAGAGGCTCAGTTATTAGAACAATTTAACAGATGAGTAACTTGAATATCTGCCCAGTTGGTCAAAGTTCTAGGAGCTGTAAAGACAAAAAACACAGAGATATGTAGCTTTTTCATTCTTCCACAAGGACACTGTACAGATCTCTGCTGGAACCTTCAAAGGTCAACCAGTATAAATTCTTGTGTGAGGAACTTTTGCTCCATTTTAACTGTCCTTTGGGAATATGATAGTCAAATTCTCCCTCCTTCTCACTAGTATTGTGATCATTTTTTCCCCTTGAAGATGCTAAGGACTGAATTGGGGTACTGTACCTACATGCAAGGCAAAGCCCTCCCCTTTATCATGAATAACTGCAGGGTTTCACAAATAGTTCTGCCAACTTTTAGCAAAAAACACTTTCTCTTTTGCACAAAACTGTGCAACCAAGAATACCTAAATATTCCTAAATATGAATTTATTCTAGCAACTTGCCATTTAGTATGTATGTATACATGTATGTATGTATGTTCTATTATTTTTATAAAATAACTCAAGGCAGTGAACATATCCAACACACCTTCTGCTTCCTATTTTGCCCTCAATTCCGTGAGGTGGGTTGAGCTGAGAGTGAATGACTGGCCCAAGGTCACTCAGCTTTTTTTTGACTAAGGACTAAAACTCACAATCTCTTGCTTTCTAGCCTGGTGTCTTAACCATATTACACCAAACTAAATTTAGGAGTATCTATGATACACCATGATGGCACAGTGGTTAGAGTGCAGTACTGCAGGCTATTTCTGCTGACTGCCTGCAATTAGGCAATTCAAATCTCACCAAACTCAAGGTTGACTCAGCCTTCCATCCTTCCGAGGTGGTAAAATGAGGACCTAGATTGTTGGGGACAATATGCTGGCTCTGTTGCTTAGAAAAGACTGTAAAGCACTGTAAAGCGGTATATAAGTCTCAGTGTTATTGCTACCTAAATGTTTAAGACCACAGAATGCATTTAGACATCTGAGGTTCACGGATCAAAAACTAAGCAAAAGGAAGTAGGCAGAACCAGGGGGGAAAATTAATCTGATTTAATTTTAGATCAACACTGCTACCAAATTTATCCATTTTTCCTTTTCTAGCACATTGAAAATTGCAATCTGCTAATAACTTTTAGAAAGACTGTGGGAAAACATACGTAGAGTTGGTGTATTTCTTTTTTTAAACAATAATTTCAGTTTGGGGTGGCAGATAACAGATTATAATCAATAAATAACAAAGGGAATGGAAATTAAACATGCTAATACTTGGGACTTCATCAACTTGAAATCTGATATTATTAATATCTGAAATTTATTAATGGCAAGTTGAGCAACAGGGAATGTCATAAACTATCTTTTGATGTTAAGCTTTTCAAGTCAGGAGCACTTCTCCTAAAATTTCTGAGAAGCAATATGTAAGGATAGTGGCAATGGTATAGCATCTGCCTATGCCAGGAAAACAATTTTAGAGCCAGTGTAAATAATAAAGGCAGTTCAAGTAACAGATAAGCAATCATGCATGATGAAACATTGAATTCTTCAACCTGTGAAATCCAAAGAATAACCTCAGATAACCACAAATCTCATACATACACAAATCTTACACCAATTCCTGACATTTTAAACACAATATAAACATCATATTATGAACCTTATGAACTGCCTCTGCATAAGAATGTATCATTATAAGTTGGAATTTCATGGAAAAACAAATATTTCTGAAGTGGAAATAAATAACCTATACACATTGACATGTGTGTGTGTGAAAGGCTAGTCTAATCCATGCCTTATTTGTTATTTAATTAATTTGTGTGGTTGCCCAAATTGCAAGGATGCTATTAAAAAACATAAATTGATAAAATAAAATAAAAACAAAATGAAAAAGTAAAATACCTGATGTTAGTCCATAATCAGTTCCCAACTATTGCAGCTGACTCATCCAGCACCCTGGCCAATATCCAGGGGAAAAGCCAAGTTTTCCAGGCATCATGGAAAGCCAAAAGGGAGTGGAAATTTAATTTCAGGTGATATACTGTTCCAGGTGGCAGGTGTGACAGAGAAGTGTTCATTCATACTATTGACAGAATGTGTGCGGTGGGGGTGGCAGGATACATAAAGAGAAGACACCAATCCACTTATTTACTTTTAACAATGCAAGAACATTAGAATACTGTTGACAAATCAAGTCTATCTTAATCCAGAAATTGTTTTTCCCACTGGCCAACCACCAGATGTTTCCAGAGTGCTCTGAAGCAAGAGGCATATCCTCTCCCATCAGTTCTTTCTGCAACGGATATTTGGAAGAAGCCCTCAATCTAAGGGAAACAATAAGTCTTCAAGACGAATAGCCTTCCACAGATATGTGCTCCAATTCCCTTTTAGACCATCCAAGTTGATGGTTTAATCACCTCATCTTGTGTAATGTATTCCACAGGTTAATTATGTACTATATGCAAAATACTTTCTTCTGACTTCTAAACCCCTTTCCAATCAATTTAATTAGATGAATCCTGATCCTGCTGTTTTGTCTGAGAGGGGGGGAAAACTTCTCATTGCCCATCTTCTCCATGCCACACATGATTTTACACACCTTTAAAGGAGAATATTTATAGCTCAGGGTTGAAATGAAGGGTCTTTGCTGCTCTCTGAGCTTGCTTGTTTTCTTGCAGACGTTTCATTACCCTAACTAGGTAACATCATCAGTGTTAGGAAGGAATGTTGTTTGCTGGCAGTTTATATTCTGGTGTCTTGCTTGTCTTTGTGGGTGGGGTGATGGTCTTAGACAATCTTTCGTTGGGCTGTTCACTGATGGCTCTTTGGCAGTTTCCTGATTGGGGTATTGTTTACTTAATTGTAGGTCTGAAGTTAACCCTGGAGTTAATCTACGCTGATCTGGTTGCTTATTACTGGTGGAGAAGTACTGGAGTCTCTTTGTTCTCTTTGGGGATGGTTGTTCATTTCTTTTGCATTGCCTATAGATGTTGTTAATGTCTATGTGTCTATTGATGGCTGATTTGTCAGAGTGCCAGGCTTCTAGAAATTCCCCGGCATTTTTGGATTTGGCCTGGTCTAACTTTTTGTTAGAGGGAAGATATTTGAGCAAACACTGAATTTGATTATTTCTTCTGCATTTTTTCCATCTCTGCTTTTTTCAAACGTACATACTTGTCTAGGAAAATGAAAGCTATCAGAAAAGATGGAAAACACATTCCTGCTATTATAGATCTGTGTTTTCACACTGAGAAAAATATTTTTCACATATAAAGGAAAACATTCAAATTCTTAAAATGGTGAACTGATATTTAAAAGACTCTCCTGATTTTTCTAAAGCTCTTGGAAGACCTTCCTGCTTCAGAGTCTTTTCCTGCCATCTTCTTATTTTCTTTGTATTGTTATAGTGTTAAAGTTTTAGACCAGGGATGGGAAACTTTTCGGCACTCAGTGCCGAAAAGGGAGCATGTACGCTCATTTCACACGCATGTGTGCTCATCTGGGCCACAACCCGGAAGAGGAGCTGCCCAGGGGGCACCGGAAAATGAACTTCTGGTTTCCGGCAAGCATGTGTGCCGGCCAGCTACCCTTCCCGTTACTGGCACGCATGCACCCTCGATGATCAGCTGGCTGGCGTGCATGCTCACACCGGAAAAGAGAAGACCAGCTCTTCCACTTTCCGGCACTGCCTCACACACGAAGATCGGGATGATCATTGTGTGCGCATACGCGTCAGAAACCTAGCAGAGGAACGGGTGACGCCACACATGCCAGGCGACATGGCTCTGCATGCCACTTTGGGCATGCGTGCCATAGGTTCGCCATCATGGTTTTAGACCTTCCAGCTCTATTCTGATTGTTTTTTCTTAAAAATATGCATTTGGTTTATATTGTATTTTTGCTATATGAATCACCAAGGGTCAATTAGATTACAGCAGCATAAAAATAAATTTAATAAATATTATTTACCAAGGCTCTAAAAACCTAATAAAAGTATTGTGTATTGAGCATCCTTGAAAGTATTTTCTAAAGCTATAAGACATTTTGTGAAGGGCTCCAGATATGGTTCAAGGAGCACCATTTTTTTCCCCATTTTAGAGAAATAATACAGGGAAAGGGGTACCCTTTTAATTAATCAGATGGATACGGCAAGTACATGGAAACTGATTTACCAGTAGTCAGAAAGAAAACATTTGGGAGGAAAACAAAATTCTTCAGCAAAGGCCAGGACATGGCAAACAGAGGATGAAAATGAACGGTCTGTGATATCTGAATTGTTACCATCAAAGGTTAAACATTTCCATGCTTAATCAGATGTCACTACCAGCTCTATTGGTAATCATTTCCAAGAACACTTCTGCTGGGACATGGGGCCTATTGTCAGGAAAAAAGAAGGCCAGCTTACACCAGATTCATGTATGCCCAACACTGACTTTTTTTTTGACTGGCAATAGCTCTTTGGAGACTGAAAAAGAGAAAGATCACTTTATTTGAGTATTTTGAGTATTTTATTAAGATTTATAGGCCGCCCTTTTCCCTGAGGGGACTCAGGGCGGCTTACAAACATTAGGGAGGGGGTGCAATACAAAATAAACAATATGTAAACAAAATAAAGTAGTAAAAACACAACATGCATTCAACATTCAGCACTTGGGTGGGGCAAATTAAAGACTTATCCCCAGGCCTGTTGGGAGAGCCAGGTCTTGAGGGCTGCGCGGAAGGCCTGGACGGTGGTGAGGGTGCGTATCTCGGCGGGGAGATTGGTCCACAGGGTCGGAGCTGCAACAGAAAAGGCTCTCCTCCGTGTAGTCGAGAGTCGACATTGACTGGCGGATGGAATTTGGAGGAGGCCCAGTCTGTGCGATCTTATCGGTCGGAGGGAGGTAATCGGCAGAAGGCGGTCTCTCAAGTACTCAGATCCACTACCATGAAGGGCTTTAAAGGTGGTCAACAGCACCCTGAAGCGCACCCGGAGATCAACAGGTAGCCAGTGCAGCTCGCGGAGGATGGGTGTTATGTGGGCGAACCGCGGTGCGCCCACTATCACTCGCGTGGCCGCATTCTGAACTAACTGCAGTCTCCGGATGCACTTCAGGGGCAGCCCCATGTAGAGCACATTGCAGTATTCCAGCCTAGAGATCACAAGGGCTCGAGTGACTGTTGTGAGAGCCTCCCGATTCAGGTAGGGTCGTAACTGGCGGACCAGGCGGACCTGGGCAAATGCCCCCCTGGTCACAGCCGACAGATGATGATCGAGAGTCAGCTGTGGATCCAGGAGGACTCCTAAGTTACGAACCCTATCTGAGGGGTATAAAATTTGACCCCCCCAGCCTGATAGATGGAACATTAGCCAAATTGTTGGGAGGGAAGCACAACAGCCACTCGGTCTTGTCCGGGTTGAGTGCCAGTTTGTTAGCGCTCATCCAGTTCTTAACGGCCTCCAGACCCTGGTTCATCACGTCCACCGCTTCATTGAGTTGGCACGGGGCGGACAGATACAATTGCGTATCGTCCGCATATTGATGGTATTTTATCCCGTGCCTCCGAATGATCTCGCCCAGCGGTTTCATGTATATGTTAAATAGTAGGGGGGATAAGACCGAACCCTGCGGCACCCCATATTTTAGGGGCCTCAGGGATGATCTCTGCCCCCCTACCAACACCGACTGCGACCTGTCCGAGAGGTAGGAGGAGAACCACTGCAAAACAGTGCCTCCCACCCCCACCTCCCGCAGTCGTTGCAGAAGGATACCATGGTCGATGGTATCGATGGTATATGTAAATATTTGGAGCCGAATCCAATATTCTGCATCCAGTTCTAAGTTTGATCTTTTTGTTAACTCCCTCATAAAAGGAATTGGAAAAACAACTAAGGTGTGTAATTGTGATGCAGACAGTATAATCCCACCCATTTCTATCTGGAAATCCTGCTGAATTTAATGAAGGTTGCCTTCAGATAAGTGGAAGTAAAACCATAGCTCTCATAACAAATCGCCTTCCTTCCTTCCTCACTGCTCACCACCTCAAAATACTTCAAAGCTAATCCTTAAGAAAAATTATAGCCCAAGGATCACATCCTGTAGAGAGTGAGATGTCCGCATGATCATTGATTATGCTGAGTTCTCATGTAGATTATTAAAGCTGTGCAATCCTTCAGAATTGACTTGGAAAGGGAATTTCGAAGGCCCAAGAAAAATCCTGAAATCAAGACATGCCTGCTTTGATGAATCCAATCCAGTGGTAGGATTCAAATAATTTAACAAATAATTTCTCTGCCCTAATGAACAGCTGGGTGGGCGTGGCTCGATGGTCATGTGACCATGTGGATTTGACCAATTCAACATCACCCAGGTCAATGGGCATTTTGCCTTAGCTGTTACAATGTAATAAGGGTTAACCAGAGAGGAGTTTCTGTAAAGCAGGGCAATAAAGATTAGGCTAGAAACAACAATGTTTCCTTCCTGCCTTCCTTACAGGATTAGCCCTGTAAAGTGGGAAAAAACAAAATAAGATTTCTTCCAACAACTCATTCTCCAAACTGCTTAGAAAGTTAACCACCGGTTTTTCCGAATAGGTGGGAACTGGCTGAATCCCACCAATGTTCCAGGTCCTCCATTTGTCTCCAACCTAAATCCAAAGCGCTGCATCTTCTGACAAATTATAATTGAAACAATTTATGTCTTGCTTCTTTACTATCCTGGAAGTGAATCCTATCACACACAAAAAGAACCTGCAAGTTCTCTAACCATGCTGGTAGGGAATTTTGGAAGTTGTAATCTGCCTTATCTGGAAGAGACAGGGCTAAAGTATTAAACTGAAGGAGACATATTAGAGAACACAACCGTAGCAGTACAACAGACTCCAATCAAATGTATGTGTAAAAAGTATATTCACTGTTCAAAATCTCACAGGTCAACTTTTACGACCTAAGCATTTGCAGTTATACATTAAGTTAAAAATATCTGGGAACATTTGCAAAAAAAAGAAGAAGTTTAAACTGCTATCACGAAAGCAGTACAGTATTGTGTATAGAAGTTATTACTTTGATAAAAGATCTGAACGTGAACTTCAGAGATTAACCAGTTCAAGCAGACTGCAGTTAACAGTCCATATTATGAGAAGAGGTCAGAGTTAATTTTTCTACCCAGCAAATCACCTTTTTCCTAAAACTCTTTAAACCTATAACAGTCATGTGGAATAATAATGCCAGTGTTTGAAATGATGGAAAATCCAATTCACATACAGTAGCCACAGTTGCAATCACATGAGGAAAGCAGACACAATCAGTGCTACTGAATTTTAGAGAAGCAGCTAGCCTGGGAAATAAAAACTTGCAAAAAGACAGTATCAAGCCACTTCTGCAATTACCAAGAAAACTGCATTGATGTATCCATCGTCCCCAGGAGTCAAACTGCTGTTGGAATGTTTCAGACCCAATCCCTACGGGCACGAGAATTTTCCATTTTGCTGGAATTAGACCTTATGACTGGATAGCCACGAAGCCTGAGGCGATTTAAGGAAATGAGAAGAAGCAAATCAAAAGAGAAAAAAGGCTGGCAAGAAACACATGCAGCTAAACTGATCTAGGGAGATACGATACTACAAACATATCATTGTCTTGCCCCAAAAGGAGAGATAAAATCAGGAAGCCAAACTGTATCAAACCAACCGCTATAAAGTAATTGGCCAACCTCCTTTCAGAGTTGCTCAGAAAGATATTTTGGTAGCTTGGGTTGCAACTGTCACAGAAGCTGACAACCTTAAGAGGCAATGACAGCAAATCAGCAAAGTGAGGTGAGAGTCTGAATTTTATTAACTTGACTTAAACAAGTCAGGATTAAGGATTAATCAAAAGACAGATTGGCAAAAGGGCAGCATTATGAATTACTCAATACACAGACTGAAATAAGGTATATTTTTGTACAATACACCAGTAAGATACAGAAATCACTACCACACACTCTTGGATGTATGCTAGTTTTGCAAATGTTACAGAAAAGTCAACTGTCCTATGGGAAAAAAGGATTTACAATAGCTAAATAGAGCCTCCATGTTTAAGGACATCCCAGCTCCACATCCCAGATGCTATGGAAGGACACTGTCTTTATCCTCTGTTGACCTTCCCAGAGATAGCCGGCTGGCAACCACTGGGTGTGCTAGAAGGACTCTTACATTATTTAGGAAAATAGATAATCAATTACATTTATTATTCACAGCCCATTGGTAACAATGTAACACGAGCAATGAATAGGACTGGTTGAGAGGGTCATTACATCAGAGTAAAGATGTGAGTTGTGGCATTACACTGCAGTAGCAGAATCCCAAGGTCACAGCACAATAAGTTCAGCAACAGAGAAAAATGCAACCACATAATGCATGGTTATCGGGTGTCAGCAAAACCGAAAAATATAGAAACACAGGAAGCGACAGTGCTTTACTCTAAATCAAATCACTGGTTCAGCTATCTCAGTAACATCCACACTGACTGGAATTGGCCCTTGAGAATTTCAGACATGTTTGTATATATGTATGTATTTTCTAATACTAATATTCTACCCTTTTCTCTAAAAGCTCAAGGGTACCCCTTGATTTCAAACCCATAACAACTATAAATTGAAATATAAGATGGGCTGATACCACTTTTTGAAGTCTAGCATCTTAAATAAATTTACAATCACTCTAGAATTAGCAGGGCATAATGAGAGCTATGACTTCCCCATATTCATTTCGAGATGATTGGGGTTGCACCAGTGCTCTGCCCTGGGTGATGGACCCATACTGTCACTTTTAAAAAACTCTTTGTTCCCCTTTATTGTATAAACACTCTCACATCATCTCTGGATCCACCCATTTCATTAAGTTGGCTCAATTGAGGGACTCTGTTAAGAGTTCTTCTGGCTCAATTTGGAGCAAAGTAGCATTTCTTTTCTATTGTTGGCATTGCTTAACTTGGACAGAATTTGTTTTTGTACAAGCTTTGCTCTCGCTTTACCCTGCATTAAAGGTCTGAGACTAAGCAAATCCTTGCCCAACGTCTGCTGCAACCTACCTGTGGCTGAGGAAGAATGTAGGCAACTGTGTAAAGAACTGATCGTATGCATTGCAGTCTATTTCACAAGTCTTATAAAAAAAAGTTTGATTTTCCTTTCATTATTTAAGCAGTATACATCCTCATCACATCCTAATTCCCAGCCTCAAGCTTAAGGAACCAACTTAATCTTTCCACACACGTATCTTCAAATCTGCCAACCAACATGGTTAATGCAATTGTGAAAAATTCTACCTATCCTGACATGTTGAGCTGAAGGGAAGAAAACTGAAGGTCAGCTTGAAATATTTTGTGTGATATGGGGACAAGGGTAAAACTGGAGTGGGTAAAAAGTGTGCTGTGTGAGTACCATCCTTTGTCACAGGATGCTTTTCCTAACTGCATAAAAAGTAGCTGTGTCATCAACAGTAAACAAGACTTAGTCCACCTGAGGTATTATATTGCACAGAATATTCAATCGATGCTCCGCTTGGTTTTACATATACCCTTAAATGGCCTACTGTCTGGCCACCCGTAGCAAAAGAACAATTTCTTCCATGTAAGGGAAGAATACATAAACCAGGCAAGAAAGGGGTTTTTTTCCTTCCCCTTTTGTTTCAGGTCACTGCTGCACCACAACTGCCAACAACAAGTAACCTCCAGGAGCTTCATTGTGTGATGAAATTAAGAAGGTGGATGGCTATGGATAAAACTGAGTATAGTCAAGTGTGACCAGAGTGACACTGAAATTTGTCAGAATTATCTCCAGGAAATGAACCCAGGAAGGGTAATTCATGAGCAAACTCAGCAGCTATCTGTAAAGATTTTTCTGTGCCACCATCACAATGTCTCCTGTTAGACTCTTCTCAGACAGAGTCAATACCGAGCCGATGCTTGGAGTCATTATAATTCTCTCATATTACCAAAAATATCCTACACGGACAGAATTTTGTATATGTATTAGCTGCCAGATGTGCCAATCTATTTGTGAGCTGAATACTGATTGCACTAAGGAAATAGGTCCTGGAGAGAGCTTTGATTACATTTCAAATGACCCTAATGATTCCTGCTGGTAAGGAATTTTGGAAGCTAAAGACCTACAACATTCAAAGGCAACTGCTTCAGAAAGCCTAATTAGAGCAGTCCCATATTCAAACAGAGGCTGAATTTACACAAAAACTAAGTTTGGTTTGCTTAATCATGGCTTGTTGTATAAGTTACAGTGATTTGCTTCATACAACATAGATAATCCAAAAACAATGGCTAATAAACTATACTGGCTAGGATATTATATTATAAATAGGAATCCAGATTTTGACTTAGCTAAAGTTAAGATGGAGGTGACCGACCCCCACCACACAAAAACAAACACACATACACACACACATTTTTGGATGAGTCTTTGTACTTATTATGTAATAAGTGGTCTGATTTCATTCCATTTATTTATATGACATAGCAGTGTGGTTTTATTTTGTTGTGTGAGATCACAAGCTGCTGTAAGTTGTTTTGGAGTAAGATGGTGCCTACATCTAATAGATCAGCAGTCCCCAACCTTTCTGGCTCTGGGGACTGGCACTGGTGGTGGCAGGGCAAATAGGGCATGATTTTGTGTGTGTGCTTGCCACTTGCACAAATGGAGCTTCGCTGCTTGCTCAGCCCAGTTCCCAATGAGTCACACCTCGGTACCGGGCTGCAAACCAGGGGATGGGGACCCCCTGTAATAGATAGTTGCTATAAGAACTCATCCCTAATCAGAATTTATATTAATCATTGTACTGATATTATGGCATGGTTCAAATATAAAGGTAATCCAAAACGTAGGTTACCTATCACATTAAATGAGACACTGACAAACTTGTGGCTCCAAGACTACATGTGAGTCTATTTCACAGCACTCTTTCTCACTAGATTGATGTAGAAAACAAACAAAAACTATTCTATAAGCTCCAAAATAGGCTTAACAGATTTTTAAAAAAATCCCCTTGAAAAATGGGGGGGGGGCAGTTGGAAACTTAAGT